>NW_028327621.1:0-18588 GCF_031878675.1 Megascapheus bottae | reverse complement strand
AAAATCATGATAAGAGCTTACTTCCTTGTGTACTCAATTGTGTGGGTCCAAGGTCACTGACCCCACAGTCACGGTCACTGATCCCACAGTCAGTCCCCAACATCTCCCCCGTCTTTATTTTAAAAGAAACGCAAGTGCATTTTTTTTACTCTTTTCTATACCCCTAATTTATCCTGTCACATTTTCCAAAAATGACTTTGGTCCCTTGGTCTAACGGGGATTGATGGGCGGAGATTCAACTTCTGTGACTTCTTCAAGCTGACTCAGGGGTGTTGTCTCTGTGCTTGACCAGGGACCTTAAGAAGCCTAGCCTGTTTTATCAAGGGGTTGCAAGGATTAGATATTAGGAACAATAATTTACTCCACACTAGAGATCATATTTGACATTTAACAACTGCACAAACCATCTTTGGCTACAATAGTGTAGCTTACATAGCACCCATTTGCAAAGGCTTTTTCTTGATTGTCTGGGGAACTAAATTTCTGCAACCTTAAACAATGCATTAGTTGTCAGATCCACAAACTTTCCTGAATTTGTGGCTGGAGTCAAATCAAACTTTACTTAGTTAGAACTTTAAACTACCACTATCACAGATGATTGACAAGTTCCTGCCCAGTTATGGAAGGCACAGGCATTAGTAAGGAATGCTTACAAACTATTCTATGACCTCCCGGCTCTGATTAATATTGAATGGCCAAGCACGAGTGACTCTAGTATCTGACACCATCTTTGCCATCCACGCAGAGGCTTTCTGCATCTGGATACTTCATTGTCCCAGTAGTGTCTCTCCACACAGGGATAAACATCCCATGGGCATTTCACTTGCTTGGTTGCTGGACTTGAACTCGGGGTCTGGGTACTGTCCCTCAGCTCTCCAGCTCAAGGCTAGCACTCTGCCACTTTGAGCTCCAAAGCAACTCTGCCTCAATTAGCACACTGCTGCCAGATTAGACACCACAGTCTCACAGGGACTTTGCTTTGCCCGGGGTTGGCTCAGAACTGCAGTTTTCAGATCAGTGAGTCCTACAAAAGGCCACGTTACTCCAATTAAAGCAACAAGTGGTCAACACAGAAATAGTCTCTAAGCATGAACTTACCTAGAACCTGGTAAAAGCCAAAGTTACATCTGAATAAGGATTGCTGTTATTCTCCATGGGCTAGCTGGATGTTACTTTGGTAGTCCTGATTTTCCTTTTTTCTCTTTCTTAAAACATTTAAGACAACTTCACTTTCAAATATTATTCAGAAACCCATTTCTAATGTTCTTTAAAACGTTTACACTTTTTAACTTAAACACTTAACATTTTAGTATTCATTTGCATTTGAAAAACCTTTAAGGGCTCAAGGCACTCCCTTTTCTCCAGGTTTCCTTGGGCTCAAGGAACGCCCTTTGCCTTCAGGCCTCCTTTTAGAAGAGGCATTTTTTTTTGCAGTTTAGATTACTGTCTAAAACTCCAACAACAGTTTAAACTCAAATAACAGTTTTTCCCGAATACAAGAACTAGACATCAGTGCACCAAAAATCTAAGTCTGGATTAGTTTCCTTCCTTTTTCTAAGGTACATCCAATTGCAATCCAGTAACATGAAACCAAATCATACAGAGATAAACCTTTAAACATTCCTTTAAAATACTAATCACATTATCCACATTTTACCATTAGATTTCTAGTGTCAGTTTGCAAGAAAAGACAGACAGACAAAGTTTCTGACATTAATGAACAATTTTACATTTAAATCTCTAATACATGTCTCCAAACTTTAACTTAAAGTAATAAATCCCAAATTCCCTAACACCTCTGTGCTAAACAGGATACAATGTTTACAATGTAAACAGCTGTATGCCTTGCAATAAAATGCAGATTTCAGGATCTAGAAAAATATTTACCAGTTTTTCTTTAAGACAACACAATAATTCTTTGAGACATTGTAAAACATTCAAACCTAATATTTTTGTTGAAGTTTTAAGCTTAGATTACCCAATTGTCTTTGTGTTTAAGTATAAATTTATCCATTGTTTTATACAGCATGCTGACAATTTAACCTTGAACATGTTCACTCACTCATTCACACACATTCATACTCAAAGATCATAAAGCGCACAAAATTAATATCGGCCGTTCAATTTCTGGAAGTTTGTGTCAAGAGAGTTTTGCCAATTTTACTCTTACAGGTGAGAACCAGGTTCAAAACAAAACTTTTTGCAAGGCAACTTAGCTGGAATTTATTTTTCCAAGGCTTGTTACAACTGCAGACATGGGGGAGCGGCCATGCTAGGCCCAGAAATGTTCAAAAAAATAACAAGGATGTGTGCTTGAGTACGCACAGAAAAACCATACGGATCCATACTTAGAAATGGTACCAATTTTAAAGACAAAACTGGACAAGGAAAAATATGTAACACGAACAAGACAGAGAAACGGAGAGTTTTAAATAATCAGACATTGACATATAACAAGAAAATTGGACTCAATCAGATACACTTAACACAAAAAACATGAGCTCAAATGAATGTTTTCACTAAACAGTTATTTTTAGATTTAGACATGTCTTGCTGGTGGGACTCTCAGGTATGCCTTGTTATTGACAAGAAACTCAGAAGGGGAGGGGGGGTCAAGGTGTCACTTGACCACCCAGGCCTCTGTTTTAGGCCCACAGTGCACCTTTTCAAACAAACAAACAAAAATAAAATAAAATAAAATGAAATAAAACGCAGACATACAGGGGGGTCGGCCGACTTCTACTTACCTCTGGAGGCCTTTGCTTTTCACCTGGGCATCTTTTACAAAAAAGGTTATTAAGAAGAGGGATGGTAAAGACAAAATAATGTCACATATTAAATTGTGTAGAGTCAATGAATATGTTAAAAGGTCCCTACATAATAGTAAAAGGAGGAGAAACACAGCTCATATGAATGTGTGGAACAAGTGGATCAGTAGCAGTCCCAATTGACATGCACAAATAACTCAGGTCCTTCCCATGTCGCAGGATGCACCACTGGAGGGTTGGGGGTGTAGGCCCAGTGAGTCGCTGCTTGGATGGCCACTGTGACTCTCCACGATCCGAACGCAGCGTTCAGGCAGCCAGCGGGCGTCATTTTCTCCTTGTGAAAAAACACATACATGCCCTCGACCCCAGGTTAGAACAGGATCGGGTCCATGCCAAGCACCAGTTAGGGGATCCTTCCACTTTACTAAGGCAAAAGCACGCTGCTCTCTTTTTTCCCAGAATCGCTGAGCAGCAGATAAATTATTTGAATCCAAATTCAAAAAATTTAAAACAAATAAAGCATGATTAAGTATATTCACAGGGGTAGTGGGATACGACTCTCCTTTCTGTATTTTAGCAATTTGATGTTTTAATAATCCATTAGCTCTCTCCACGATACCCTAATCCTTGTCTCTGTTAGTGAGACTGTGGTTGGAGAGGCTCTGGCTCCACTGTGCTGCTTGGCCTAGTCCCCTAAATGGGAGGAGGCCTTGATCAAGTAACTGCTTAGTGACTGCAGCACTAGGACTAAACATATACACTCCCATTTTTTCCATGATATCACGACCCCATAAATTAATTGGCAGATGATCCAGGACAAATGGCTGAAAATGACCAGAGTGCCCTTCCTCATCTCTCCAAGTAAGAATCGCACTGCTCTGCTGTGGGTCAGTTGCATACCCCATCCCCTGTAGGGAAGTCATAGAGGTTGTCAGGGGCCATTGGGCTGGCCAATGTTTTTTAGATAACACAGACACATCTGCTCCAGTGTCTAATACTCCTTTAAAGGGCTTTTCTTGTATAAATATAGTCATCTCGGGCCTCTCTTGTTTTATGCTTTGTACCCAATAGATATCAGAAGATCTAAATCCTCTCTGTCCACATGGGGAATTAGCAGTCTCCCCGGGAGGTAAAGGCACAAGTATTAGTTGTGCTAATTTTTGACCGGCTGGGATTGATACCACGTGTTTCAGGGCAGAGGCCATGACTTTGATTTCTCCAGTAAAATCCTGGTCAATTTTGCCAGGTGTAATCTGTATCCCTTTAAGGGCTGAACTATTTCGCCCTAACAGCAATCCAGCCACTCCCAGGGGAAGGGGGCCGAAGACCCCCGTGGGGAGAGCTTGTGTCCCCATCTCTGGGGTCAATACTGAGCAGGTGGAGGAACAGAGGTCCAATCCTGCACTGCCTGGGATGGCATGGAGGAGGCTGGAGACTGATCTTGGGGGATTGTTAGAAGATGTACTTGTGCCCGAGAAGAGGGAGGGACTGTCCCATGGTTTTGCGGGGCCAGGGGCTGGCCCCTTCTCCAGTTTCCCAAAAAATGGGCGGCCATTGCGATTTGTTGCTGACTTGCAATCTTTAGCCCAGTGCTTCCCTTTACCACAGCGTGGACATGTGCCAGGTGATTTTTCTCTCTTTTGCCTGGCCTGGCGTGGGCATTGCGTCATCCAATGTCCTATTTGTCCACAAGAAAAGCAACGCCCTGGGGGTCTAGCATCCCGAGAATGCCGCTGACCTCTATATTTTAGAAACTCAGTAACAGTCTTTCCTTGAGGAGCGGCGGCTACGGTAAGGCCTTGTGCATGGGAGGGTCCAATATCAGCACACAGTGAAATAAAGTCCGTGATTTCTCCCTTATTCCTATGGGGTCTGATAGCCGCCTGACAGGCGGCGTTGGCATTTTCATAGGCTATGTGTCTAACTATAATCCTCCTTGCGTTCTCATCTTGTACTAGGCGGTCTGCAGTCTCCATTAATAGAGACAAAAATTCTAGATAAGGTTCATTCGGTCCCTGTTTAACTTCTACTAGATTTTTTGTACGATTGGAATTGCGTAACCTTTTCCAAGCCTCTCTCACCGCAGCATTTATTTGCAAATAGGCCTCCTTTGCATAACCCAATTGATCTTCCTTGTTTTTATAGGTTGCCTCTCCTAACAACTGATCAACAGTGTAAGGCAGGTTCTTAGACCTATTTGTTTCAATTTTAGCCCGACACTGTGCAGTGAAGTCTGTCTCCCATAATAAGTACTCTCTTGCACTAAGGCATGCTGTGGCAAGCCGCTTCCAGTCATTTGGGCATGCAATACCAGCACACGCGGCCTCCAATATTACTTGAGTAAAAGGGGCAGTTGGCCCATATTGGGAGCAGGCACTCTTTAAATCCTGTAACAGTTTAACAGGAACAGGTTGATGATACACTTGTTCATGCTCAACTAACCTAGGGAAGCATCGAGGCCCTGAAATATCTTCCCTCTCTCTAGCAGCCTGAGTCAGGTTTAATTGCGATGCATTGTGCCTGGTTGTAGTGCCTGTTAAAAGGGACTTGTTGCTAGGGCCTTTAGGCTTGCCTAAAGGTTGAAAAAGGGATTGATGCTGTAAGGCTGCAGCCGGTGGCGGTGGGTGTGAGGGGTAAGGTTTAGAATCAGACATCATAGTGGCCTGAGGGTCATCTTTCTTTCCTACTTCTGGGGGGGCTCTCTGCTCCATCCCCATTTTCGATAGAAAATGTAGCATTTCTTCTAACTTCTTCTCTATCGTAGCCATCTGGCCCTCCATTGACTCATCATAACTTTCCTCCTTGATATTCAAACCTGAATTCTGATACTCAATATCTACTGGTTGTTGTTCCCTTTTCAAGATCTCACTTAGAGTCTCTTGGGCTGCGGCATATGGCTCAGCCTTAGGGTTTTCAGAAGGGTCCTTTAATTCATAAAGTTCCCTTAATTCAAGATTAAGTTCAGCATTCTCATGTTTAGGATCTATGCATTCACTTACTAAATTCCATACATCAATAGCCTCTACTGGGGTCTTTACAGGGCCATATACATTATAATATTCTTGAATTCTTTTTCCTATCCGCTGCCAGGTTTTTTGGAATTCCTCCTCTATAAACCTTGGGCATGCCTCCTCGACAAACTGTAGGAAGCTCTGAAGCACCCCTTTTTCCACCCACGTTCCGTGGGCTTCAAGTAGGCCTGTTAAGATCGGTAGAAATAACCTATGGCTATTAACTTGACCCATACTTTTTCCTCCTGACTATACACTCTCTTAAGATCCTCTCTTAATAGTCCTACGATGTGTTACTCACCACAGGGAGGGGTCCTTCACCTTCGTCCCAGATTTTCAGGGTCCCTGTTCGGGCGCCAGATGCTGGGGCCAACCGGCAGCAAACCAGGGTTCGCAAATTGGGATTCCTAAAATAGGGGGCAAGGACTAGGAAAAAATAGAAGAGAGACAAACAGATGGGGTTCAGGAGGGCTACAGCCCAAATCAGGAACCACAGCTTAAGAAGCCTGTAGCCCAAGACCATAGCCCCGTTTATTTCCAGTTCTCAATCTTAAATACACTTCTTTAAACTAGGGAACTGCCAGGGGCTACATTCGTACAAACAGTATCAAGTCTGAAATAGGTTGAATGAAAAGCTATCAAGTCCCAAACAGGTTAAATGAGAAGCTATTGACACAGCCCAAAATCATGATAAGAGCTTACTTCCTTGTGTACTCAATTGTGCAGGTCCAAGGTCACTGACCCCACAGTCAGTCCCCAACAGCTATCAAAGAAAATAAAATACCTAGGAATTAACTTAGAATGTAAAGCACCTTTTTGATGGAACTATAAACCCTGAGAAGGAAATTAACGCAGAACTGAGGAAATGCAAAAACCTATGCTCCTGCTTTGGAAGAAGTAATATTGTAAAAATGGCAATCTTGATAAGGACTATGTACAAATTCAGTGCAATATTCATCAATATCCCAATGTCATTCTTTAAAGAAACAGAAGAGGAAATCCAAAATTTCACTTGGAATAATAAAAGACCCCTTATAGTCTGTCTTATTGCATGATACATAATGTTCCATCTCACCTTCTCCACCAAAATCTCACCTTTCTCATTGAGACATAGGTGGCCCTGTTTACTAGCAGCAAAGGCTCAAACACGCAGTTTCAGGTGTCACCACTGCCTCTGTTACTGGGTAGATCCAACTCTGTCATCGATTCTGAGGTCTGCTCTGGGAGTCTTGGTCACAAGTTGTTCTGTGGCATCTGCTGCCAGCCTGTGCCTATTTGCTTCCTTTTCCTCCAGCAGCCTACAACAGGGAATGATGTTCAGGCGCTGATGCTCTCCTTCATATGCAGGGCAGGATGAGCCCAACCCTCCCTCATCTTCCTTTTCCAATTTTTGGAAAAAAATGTGCTGGCAGAAGTCCTCAGGTGTGGGGCATGGCTGATCCACACTTTTAATCCAGGCTGGTCAGGAGGCTGAGATCTGAGTATGGAAGTTCCAAGTCACCTAGAACAGGAAAGTCTGATAGATTCTTACTACCAAAAATAAAAACAGCTGGGAATGGAGTTTGGGCTCAAGTGGTAAAGGGCTAGTCTTGAGTACAAATGCTTAGTGCCCAGGCCCTGAGTTCAGGCTCCAGCACTGCCAACAACCTCACTTTAGTGAGATTTTAGCTTTATCCATGTAGGCACATCTCACTGGAATCTTTGCTGGTAGAGATAGTCTTCATAATTTTGTCTCAAGGTAAAGGTCCTCCTGGGGTAGTACACAAAAGGTGTCATGGAGAGAGGAGCCCCACTTGCTCCAGGTTTGAAGATGGCATAGGTCAAGCCAGCATGGAGTTGGCACATCAGTCTTTTTCCTAGCACCACCTACCAGTGAATGTCAAATGACATTGATTGTTGTGGGATTGTGTGATTGAAGTGCCCCATTAAGGGCAGTGTTAGCACATCCAAACTTGGATACCAGGAATGCTGAAATCACAAAGCTAAGCTTTTTGTTGGCTACAGAAATGCTGGTGTTTCTGTTATTCACTAAAAGTTCAGGTGCAAAGATTCTGAAGCTTGATGCCATGTGTTTATTCCATTTAGTAAAATTATTTTAATGCACTGTATAAGTTAAAACATTTGATAAGGGTCAGGGGTAGTGAAAACATTGTTCTTGAATTCAGGTGTCTGGCAGGGTAATGGGGGGGTGTTGGTGGCTGGGACTATGAAGCTGGAGCTGCTATCAAACCATGGATCATGTTCCTCTTTGTCTGGGAGAAATGACTCCAAAGATGAAATTCGAATGGTGAGGAAAAGATGATGATGTACTAAGGAAATTTCTCCTAAACAAATACTAATGTGAAAGTGGGATGGGGGCTGGGCATATCTGAGGCAGAGCTTAAGGGGGCTTCTCGTGGCGTTGAGAACGTTCCTTGTGACTTCAGGCATGCAGCAGGGTGTTTTAGATGGCCATTGTGAGATGCATGGAATAAGACTGGAGACAAGATGAATGCTGGGATCCTGCAGTGCTCTTGCATGAGTGGCTGGTGGCTCACCTGAAAGAACTAATTATGTCTAAAAAAGAAATCAGGAATTTGTTTTGATTAGATAATACCCGTAATCCGAGGCATATTCAGGATCCTGATCTTAGTATTGTGGTTTAAAACCAACCCAGCAAAGGGAAAAATGCATGAGACTCTTACTCCCAGTTTAGAGCAAGAACAAAGATTGAAGTAGAGCTGTGGCTCAAGAGCTAGAGTGCTACCTTGAGCAAAGAAAAGCTAAGAAAAAGCTCCAGGTCTTGAGTTCAAGGCCAGGAATGAAAGAAGGAAGGTAAAAAAAGAGAAGTATGTGAGGAAGGGAAATATATAAATGAAAGAGAGAAGGAACTAGAAATTTAAAACTAGAGAATATTTAAAAGTCATCAGTCCTTCTAAGAAAAGTGTTGGAGTATGGGTTCTATATGTGGTGAACTGGAAGCCCAGCAGTGACTTGTTAACCAAAGAGTCACCATGATGAGCAAAGGATAGAAATCTGCATGAGCCTCTTAGCGGATGGAGTCACAGAAGAGAACCTCAGCTCCCATCCCATAGTTAGAAGTATATAGAGATGGGGAAGTTGGCATCACCTTGATGTCATTGTGTCCATGGAGACTGGAAGCCATGGCTCTGTGAAAGCACAATGTTCTGGTTACTGAGCTGAGAGGCTGAGGAGAGCCAAGTCCTAGCCATGAAGAAATCAGGGTGGCAGCAGAGCAACTCGGCTGCAGTGTGTGCCTGCTTGGCTGTTCTTATTCTGTGGTGGATCAGGCAGGAGGGGGTGATAGTAACTGTTTTGTGGTCACAAGCCCTTCACCAAGAGCTTCCCGTGGGATCCTCATAAGCTACAGGGTCACTGGTGGGTGGGGTGTGTGTGGGGTGGAAGTGACAGAGGGATGGACGCATGGCAAGGTGGGTGAAGAGATGAGAGAAATGACGAGAGCCCAGTTCACTGGTTTCCAAGGTTAATGTGTGGGAGGTAGAGAGGCATGATGCAGGAAAGATGGTGACAGAGTGAGGCCATCTGTAGTGCCAGCCTGGCCATCATCTGAAGCCCATTGGCAGCTTCCTGATCCCTCACTTTGTCCTGCTCCTTGTGGAGGGAATGTCACGTGTACCCAGAGCTAGGGGTGGGGCAATGTTAGTAGCACCTGGAGAACCATTGGCCTCTACCTGGGTGAGGGGTGGTTCTGGCTCCCATGCTGGGTGGCCTGATAGCTATGGAACAGATCTCTCCTTAGCTACCACAGTCAGTGGCTGCTCTCCATCTAGGGTTAGGGCACCTGCTCAGCCATCAGGACATCCCATGCCAGGACAGAGGCCTACAATTCAGATGGCAGCACAGGGGTGAAGATGATCTCACCGTAGCCCTAGTTACATGGCTGTCCCTGCATTCAGGACAGGATCAGCTGGGGGAAGATGTTCTCTGTGTTTTTCCACAGCCTATCCCGGCCTCTTCTTGTGTCTGATTAGACCAAGATAGTACCAGGTTCCCTCTCATAGTCCTGGTTCTTTTTCTTTTACAGTCATGAGGCTTGAACTCAGGTCCTGGGTACTGTCCCTGAGCTCTTTTGCTCAAGGTTGATGCTCTACCATTTGAACCATAGTGCCATTTCCAGCTTTTCCTTTTCATGTGGATCTCTGATATCTCCAGTGCTGTGCCTGCAGGGAGGCACTCACCCCACAGACAGAGCCACCTCTGCCGTGACTGTGACTGCCTACAACACACACACCCACTCCTTGCACACCCCTCGACTCCAGTTTTAGCTCCTCTTGGACTGGGTGTCCAGCCTACCCCTTCCTACACTCACAAAGGGTCTACAATTGTCTTCCCAGGGTCCTTTCTTCTGCCAGCCAGAGTACAGACTGTGCACATCTTGACCATCACAGAGCTCAAAGCCAAAGGCTGAGATGCAGAAGGGGGTGACCCAGTAGCTGCACAGGGCCCATGGATCATCCTGTGCATCCCCCAGCCTGTGACTTCCCCCACCCCCTTGGTAGGGAAGCTCCATGCCCACATCCTGATCCCTGGTCCCCTCCAATTCCATTCTCCCTTGGATTTTGCAGACTGTCTACCATCAGGATCTAAAATTCTATTCATCACTTTATGTCCTTATGACTGATTTGCTACTTTGGCACGATCTCCCCGTGCCTGGAGAGTGGGCATGTCATGTACTCTCTGTGGAGAAGTTGCCCCAGGAGAAGAAATATGCACTTCATGTGAGTGTTGGACAGGGCAGGAGGGCTCCCTAGGATCAGAAGCTACAGGAGGGGTGCAGATGGGGGAATGCTAGGGCCCCCAGGGGACAGTGGGACTTAGGGCACAGTTGGTTCCTTCTGTAGGGTTGACACCGCTTCACAAACCCAACAGAATGAGGTTCACATTACAGATATCAGAGACAGTGCAGATTGCCAATGGGCGCAGGGGTCACTGTCACCCCCAGATGCTGGCTGCATGCTGGGATGCACGCAAAGATGGTTTCAAGATCAGATAATGAGGATGTTGCAGGGTGTAACCATTCTTTTCAGATGGCTCTCTACCTCTCTTGAGCTTCATCTCTATCTTTGGCTTTTTCTTGGCAGTTAACTGGAAATGAGAGTTTCATGGACTTTCCTTTCTGGACTGGCTTCAAACAGAAGCTATGCACAGTTTTCAAACCATACCCTACTGAAGAAGGGAAGCTTGATCTGGTGCTTAACTGGGTTGCACTTTGGCTCCGTTTGCTATGCCTCACGGGAGGGGGCTCATCATTTGTAGACTAAGATCTCATGACCTTCAAAGCCAAATGCTACCTGAAAGTTCAGGGTCCCAGCCTATATGTTGGGCCTGGGTGAATACATTCTCTGTTATGCTGGGTCATCAACCCATGTTTTAAGCTGGAAGTAGGCAGTGCCACATTTGATAAGAACATCTGCCAGAGATTGTCACCACATGAAAGCAGATTCTAAATTTATATTCCAGGCTCACATCCACCTGCAGGTCACACTCCTAATGCACCCTTGAGTGTCCTCATGGTATTGGGATCTAAGTTTGTAGGGAATGCTGGTTTAGTCCATGAATTAGCTGGACAAGTGATGACAAACGTGTTGTGGATTAATATGAGAACAATTTAAGAAGCCCTGGAGGAGCATCAACCTGACCCTCTGTGGTGCTATAAATCTGATAGGATGTTCCAGACTGAGAAACAATCACATGGCTTTGTGTTTGGCATCCAGACAAGTGAGTGCATGTCTTAGCTGTCAGCCAATACAGAGGAGGACATGAATAAATGGGTGGAAAGCATCTGTCAGACCCCTGTCTGGGGGCAGGTGGAGAGAACATAGGAAGGTAGATACCATGGCTGTGGTGGGGCCAAAAAAAAGGGTAAAAGAGGCAAAGTACCCAGGTACTGGTAGCTCAAGACTGTCATCCTAGCTACTCAGGAGTTTGAGATCTGAGGATCACAATTCAAAACCAGCCCAGGACAGAAACTCCATGAGACTCTTATCTGCAATAAACTACTGAATGCAAGAAGCTCAAGCTCAGTGACGGCATCCAGGCCTAGCGTTCAAAACCCAGGAACGGCAGAAAAAATATCAAAGGACAAGAAGCTGGCCAAAAGTTAGAGGGACACTATCTTGACAAACAATACAATGGTAAGTTGCACTCAGAAGCCTTGCACAAAATCTGGAAATGCCTGAGACCTATCTATGTATGTTTCCTGTTTGTCTAAATACATATGTTTATGCATTTATATATTAGTATAGAGAGACAGATCAATACATATGACTATACATATATACATAGCCAGACACTTATGGGTGGGTGGTATACTGTGTGAGAGTTTGTGTTTGTGTTTTGTGGATGGCTATCTCTATTTAAGAAAGATAGAAAATATGTAAATATCTTTAAAAAACTTGATAAAATATAGAGAGTCATAAGCTCTTGATGGAATCTGAAATGACAAGATTATTCACAGGCACGTTTATCCTTATGGATTCCTCAGCAAGTTTTAATTTTTTTCATTATTTTCTTTCTTTTTTTGAACCAGTGCTAAGGATTTCTTTCAGGGACCAGGTGTTGCCAATTACTAATTTTCTCATGGCTGGTACAAGAGGAACTGAGCCACAGTTCCACTTTTGCCTTATTTATTCGTGCTTAACTGAAGATAAAGATTTCTGTCAGTGACTTTCTTTCAGGGGCTGGATTCTAACGAGGATCCCCAGACCTCAGCCTTTTCTATAGCTACAATTAACAATATGAGAACCCAGCACTGGGTTCCAATGCACAGGGCAAGAAATTGAGTGAATCTCTCAACTCCAATTAGCTATAATAAGCTAGAAGTGAAAGACCAATACCTTTGAGGAAAAGATGCTGAGGGTTATCACACAGGCCCTATGAGTAAGCCCTAAACCCTGTACACATGTGTGCATGCACACATTGGCAGATACACACACACATGCACACACACAATATCTCAGGCAATATTGTATTTTGAATTAATATCCAAAGATTGGACAACAGGATAGCAAGTAATAAAATCTGTTTTTCTTGTCTACATTGAGGGAAAGGAATAAGTCACAAGATGCAGAAGTGAAGAATTCAGAGGCAAATGCTGTGAGTGAATAACTTGTAAAAAGCACATTTCTTGTCTTGTCTTTTCTTTTCTTTTGTTTTTTCTGCCATTCTTGGGGCTTGAACTCAGGGCCTGAGCACTGCTCTTGGCTTTTCCCAAGTCTAGCCCTCTGCCACTTGAGCCACATTGCCATATGGATTTTTATATCTGTGTGATATTAAGGACTCAAACCTAGATCTTCATGGATGCTAGGAAAGCACTATACCACTGGGCCAAACTCTAAACCCAGATAAAGTATTTATAAATAGTCATCATCATCATATCAAAATATCCTTTCTCCTACAAAGAATGAACACTTCTCTATGTCTGTAAGACGTTTTTTATGTCACCAATGCTTCTGTGATTTTCCCACTTGCATTTTTACAGATGACAGCACAGATATTCATCAGGAAGAAAAATAGATTAGGATACAGAAACCTAACAACGTCCTAGTAGATTGAAGTGAAAAATATGTGCAAGCTGGCCTGGGTGTTTCATCTATTTGTAGAGTGCTTGGCTACCACACAAAAAGACTCCGGTTTGATTCTGCAGTACCATATACATAGAAAACGCTGGAAGTGGTGCTGTGGCTTGGTGGGACAGCTATAGCCTAAAGAAAGCCTAAGAACAATGGTCAGGCTCTGAGGTCAAGTCCCAGGACTAGCAAAAAAATGTGCAAGAGGCAAAATGCAAGCTGAGAAGGCACTGTGAAGCAAAATGTCTTGTGAAGGGTAAGGGGAATAGTGACAGTTAAGTTTGGATCTTACCTAAGAAAGTCTCCTTGAGCCTGAGACCAGGCTAGTACTCATGCCTAGTTAATGACTTGGTATTTGAACAAAAAGATGTGCTGTTTACTACATCCATATGTGAGGTGGGAAGGGAGATTCAGCCTCCAGTATGTCTTTGGGGAGGTCTTCTGTGAGCAAGGAGCTTTGGTCATTGGGCCTTGAAAGGTGACCCTACCTCCCTCACAATGGAACAGAATATGGTAACCAAGCCACTGTATGTGACAACCAGCTCAAGCCAGCTCCCTTGGCCTGTGGTTAAGGAACCAGAAAGATATTGCTGTGCTGTTGCCAAAGGTCAGGAGGCTCGCATCTCAGGCATGAGAGATATGGATGTCTCACTGGAAGAAGTAGATGCTGTATCAGTGCCAAGCCAAAATTCCAGTATATCAGGCATTTCTCTAGGAAGAAAGCCAGGAAACTCCAGGGCAACTCAGATGGGGTATATTGAGAGGAAACCTATTTGAACCCATCATCCTGCCCACACACTACAACCTTCTTGTGTGCTTTCAAGTGACTATACTGAGATTAGAGTGTGTCATTTCCAATTTACTCTATTCCAATTCCTCAGTGTGAAGGGTGGTCCCATTCCTACGTTTGACATATCCACTGTTTTGCCAACATAGTGTGATGGTAAGTCAGCTCAGACTCTGAATGAGCCTTGTAACCTATGGATCCTGGAGGAAGGCCTGTTGGAGATGCTGCTGACAAAGCTGATCCCTGCCTACCAGAAAGGTGATCTCTTTTATGTGGGAAACTTCCTGCACAATTTCAAATAGTGGAGGACAATGTAGTAGTTGCTGGAAATTCTCTTGAAAAAGTGAGTGTTCCCCCTCCAAACCCAGGTTTGCTCACCCCTCCTGGCCAAGGCTTGGAATACTTGGCTCCTCTCTGGGCCTGTTTGGTTTACTGGGGTGTTCAGAGGGGAGCTAAGCATGATACAAGTGCACAAACTACTTTATTATGACTGGGACACCATGCCATTTCATTTCCCTCACAAGCTACTGGAGTCTCAACAGTGTGCTTAGTGAGAAGTTGGATTTCAGGCATGAGTAAGTGGCTCCCAACTGCAGCCCTCACCTAGGTGACATCCTAGGAAATCCCATTTCCCAGTAAGAAATGAGGTGTCAGTACTAATGGCGGAGGCCTGTGAAATACTGGAGTCAGAGGAAAAGCTGGGGGCTGAATCACTTTTGAGCCATCAGGGAGGGATTGTGATAGCTTTGCCTGTTAGAACCTGAAAGCATTTACATTTTGGTGTGTGGTCCAGTGCTGCCACTTAAACCTGAACCCAGGTCTAAATGCCATCCCTTTGGTGTTCAAAAATTAGCACTGTACCATTTGAGTCATAGGTCAAGTTCTGGCTTTTTGCTGCCTAATTGAAGACAAGTGCCTTTAGACTTTTACTGACTAGACTGGCTTTCCACTGTGATCTTCAGAGCTCAGCCTGCTGGGTGGCTAAGATTAGAGGAATGAGCATTTAGTTCTTTATTTAGAGCATTCACTTATTGATTTATTTAGAGCATTTACTTAGTTAATTTAAGGTGCGTTTACTTTGGACAGATGCATAGAGGCTTCTCTCAGAAGCTTCTGGAAGTGGGGTGTAAAAGTCATCCTGTTCTCGAGTGTCTCATACCCCCTCCGAGCACATAAGTGCACATCCCTGCAGGCCAGCCACAGCATTAGAGTCCTTCAAGAAAGGGGCTTTGGTAGAAGGCTCAGGATGGAGAGAGAAGGCTCTCACTTTCCTTGTAGCGAATGTGCCCACAGCATCATGTGTTCCATCTATACGATGTGAATGGACTTCTACCCCAGTGATTTCTACGAGTTCAAGAACTGCCACATCCTGACACAACTCAAGCTCTATATGAGGCTCCACATGCCGGCTTTGGACCTGCTCTTCTAAACACATACTTTTTGACCAGCTGGAGGAATGTGCGACCAGTAAGACCAAGAAAAAGTAGAAGTCCTGGTGTGGGTGCCTCAGAGCCTGTGAGTAGGAAGCCCATGTGGTCTAGATATTGGTTGGCCCTTACTTCTACAGAGCTTGGCAAAATGCCCTTTATGGGTGGGGTCAGCCAGGTAATGTCTGTCCTCTGAAAGGACTCGGGAATAAGCACTCATTAGAAAGACCCTACACCTCCTCAGAGTTCAGTCCAAACTCCAGTTCTACAGGTTCCTCCATTAGATCCTCATGGAAGTTGAGTGACACTTCAACTTGCAGAGTCCACTCTGTCCACTCTGTACCTATTTCCATTCTTAGGTTTGGGTCATCGTGGAAGAGCTTATCCTGAACTCCGGATGAAAAACCCACCAATGGAACTGGTGACTGATGGAGACTGAGAATCATCACTGCACTCCAGAAAGCATGGGCCTTCTGTAGAAATTACCAAACAGGTTTAGAGTCCTGTGGATATACCTTTTGCTCTGAACCCCATGTGTGACACAGTTGAACGTGCAGATACTATGGAGGAAGAAAAAGAGCAGCCAGATTTCCTTCCGTTTCCTTTCACACTCCACCCAGAGTCAGTCCATCTGAGTCAGAGTAACACTCCACTTATTGTGCAAGCTGAAGGGGCACACGCTGGGCTCATGGAAAATGTCCCCATGGGAAGCAGCAAGTGTACTCTCAATACTGGATTCATTGGAGGAAAATGAATCCATCCTCACAGAATATCCAGACCCATCCATCTCACTAAAAGAGACTCAATCTCCATTGGACAAACCAGAATCCATCCCCCTCTTAACTCAGGAAGGACATTCTGTTTCTCATGAGGAAGGAGACCGTTCTGAGGATTCTGAAGTAGAATTACTGTCTGAAGGCAACTTGGAGGCCAGTCTGGATTTAGAGCTTCCCGGTCCCCTTCCTAAAAAGACATCTCTTTATCTTGCTCTCATGATTCTTGTCAAGTATTCATTGTATTTACTTTGCTAACTATTAAACTCTCATTGTTAATATTATGGTGTGCAGTTCTTCAGTCCTTATAATACTGTGTTTTATTTTCCACTTATAATGTGAGACCTCAGATACATAGGCCCTGGGTGGGCCAAAAACCAGACAGGTCTGGTCCCATAGCAGACAACCTTACTGGATATACAGGGAACTATGAAATGCATGGAATCACCAGGAATCCAGGCCAGGCCTCCATGGAAAGACAAGTCAGCTACCAAAGTTTAAGGACAGAGCAGAAGCCTATAAATGTGTTTTGTCAATCGGGAGAAGTGCCAGAGTAACTGTAATATTATGTGGGACTCTGTTCTGTGAGTTCAAGTCTGTTTATATATCCATTGTGCTTTGTACAAATATTTAAGAAAATTAAAACTCCACAATAGCATCAAAAATCTACTTTGGCTTTGAATGTGGCCTAGTTGTAGAGTGCTCGCCTAGTATACAAGAAGATCATGATTCAATTCCTCCGCAATGCGCACACAGAAAAAGCAGATGGGGCAGTGTGGCTCAGGTGTCAGAGTGCCACCCTTGAACAAATGTGGCCAAGGACAGTTCCTGGTCCCTCAGTTCAAGCCCCAGGACTAGCCAAACAAGAAATCATACCATTTTCCACACATTTGGAAATAAATCTGTTTTATCTAACCCTACTTCTTTTTTGCCAGTCCAGGGTGTGTGCCACCAAGCCAAACTACTGGCCCCCAACCTTACTATTTTGAATCATTTAATTTTTTTTACATAATCATATTTCATGCTGTCTGTATTAATACCATAAACAGCATGCTTAGTGTAATACTGTTAAAGGTAAAACATAACAAATAAATAACTAAAATTCCTTTTTTATTAGTTTTATAGCATTTCTACAATTTTATGAGAAAAATTACCTAGAATGTTTATTTTAGAGTTCAAGTAATCCATTTTGATAAATATATCAACCTACATCATGTATTTGAACCCCTTTTTTAACTATTTTTTTCAGGAATGAAAACACATATATATTTGTTGTAAATGAAATTTATGACTTGGGGGGAAGGGAAAGAGAAAAGGGGGGAGGGGGTAACAGTGTTTACAAGAAATGTACTCATTACATATGTAACATCAATCTCTTTGTATATCACCTTGACAACAAATTTTTTGAAAAGTACAATATGTTTTCATGTCTACTTTGGGCAGAATTTTTTTTTGCCAGAGCTTAAGGTAAACATCCAGGCCCAGAGTTCAAGCCCCATGAGTGAAATAAAGAAAAAGAAAAAGAAAGCCCTTATCTAAGGCTGGAGTGCACACTAGTGGTAGTTTGCTTTCCTAGTATGCAAAAAGCCCTGTGTTCCATTACTCTGTACCACTTACACCAAAAAAAAGCTGGAAATGATCTTAGAAGGTTGGATTCTGAGGATCACAGTTCAAAGCCAGGCCAGACACTAAAGTCCATGAAACTGTTACTTCCACTTAAGCACCAGAAAACCAGAAGTGACACTGTGGCTCAAGGTGTTTAAGGTTGTAGCCTTGAGCTGAAGAGCCCAGGAACACTGCCCAGGTGCACAATTAAAGTCTTACAACCAAAAGAGAGAGAGAGAGAGAGAGAGAGAGAGAGAGAGAGAGAGAGAGAGAGAGACAGAGAGACAGAGACAGAGAGAGAGAGAGACAGAGACAGAGAGAGGGAGACAGAGAGAGAGACAGAGACAGAGACAGAGAGAGACAGAGACAGAGAGAGAGACAGAGACAGAGAGAGACAGACAGGCAGACAGACGGAGACAGACAGAGACAGAGAGACAGAGACAGAGACATCAAACAGTCAGGCACTTCTGGCTGAAGCGTGTAATTCTAGCTACTATGGAGGCTGAGATTGGAGGATCTTGGTTCAAAGCCCAAGGCCAGCCTGGACACATATGTTTGTGAGACTTACATCACCAATTAACTACCAGAAACCAAAAATGGAGCTGTAGAGGAAGAGCGCTAGCCTTGA
>NW_028327620.1:0-39117 GCF_031878675.1 Megascapheus bottae | reverse complement strand
GTGAGTTCCTGTTTATTTGATTTTTAGCTTTTCAGTTTCTTATTCTGTGCATTTACATTCTGTTTTCTTACTTAGTCTTTCTGTCCTGACAACAGCTTATCTTGGATCATCCCTTCCATCTGACCGACGTGTCTCTCACTTCTGTCTTGTCACAGGTCCTACTGGTATATTCCATGAGATGCTTCACCACGTTTTCCACATTGTAATGAGAAGCCGAAGTCCAGGAACTCAGGACAGTTCAGTATTGCCATCCTTCCCACTGTCCATTCTATTAGTTTATTTTTTTGTCTCAGAATCATTTGCTGGTATCATCCAATTTGATTCCTGGAAGCCTGTATGCAATGGTACTTCTATTTCAATAGCGATGAAATATCAGTGGGCTTTATCATTTGATAAAGCCCATTTTTGCTTTTTCTTTAGAGGTCTTCCACGATCTGTTTACAAGGAAGCATAGACTCCTTCCAAGTAGGGTTTGCTGTATGTGTCATTTCCTTCTTGTGTGGCAGTTACTTGAGCCTTTCTTTTCATTTTTATGTTTAAGTCTGTAGTGGATCAAGGGTACTGTAAAGTACCTTTTTTTCTATATACTAGTGCTTGTTGAAAAATTAAGCAAAACCCTCCCAGAAGTATCATGTCCAAGTTGAATTAACTCATGTGGGTTTATTTCTTTTCAGTCCTTATTTTCTTCCCAGTACTGTGACATTTGAAACATTGATGCTTCTCTTTGTTTAAAGGCTGATGTGGCTGAGAAATTCCAGCACCCTTTAGCTCCCTCTCCTTTATGACGAATCTGTAAGGAAATAGTACAGTTATTCTTCTTCACATTAATTCGTGATAGTCTATGGAATTTAAAGTTGTTGTGTTTCTTCTACCTTTTCTATCCACAATGAGGACTGATTTTACAATTTAGAATGGGAAAAATTGTTTGCACTTGTGTCATATAATGTGGTGTTAGAGTGCACATACACATTGTGGAATGGTTAAATTGGTGTAAATGAATTGATCGGAGCCACTGACACCTTCATTACCTTTAATTTAGAATCCTGGAAATAAAGTTAGAAATCATGCAGCATGACATTTTCAGCTTTATTCTTTCTGAGCATCATTTTGGGTTTTCTGAGTATTTTGTGATTTCATATGAATTTTAGATTTTTTTCTATTCTTCTTTTATTTAAAAAGGGCCACTAGGATTTAATGTGAAACCTGTAGATTAGTTTTGATTTGGATCAATTTTATATGCTAACACTGTCAGCATTTCCAATCAGTGAACTTTGGACTTTTCCCTCATCTATCTTAACTTCCCAGTGTATTAGTTTTGAACTTTCTTGATTGTTTATTCCTAATTATGTCATTCCTTTTCATGGTATCATAAGCAGGATTATTTCTTCATTTCCTGGGCACCTAGCTCACTAAATGTAGGCCTCACCTGTGGGAGGTTCACTTCAGTTACCAAAATGCATCCTCTCCAGAGCTTGCTTCCATTTGCCAATGGTCTGTTGCCAACTATGTCACTCACAGCAGCGTCCAGGGTGGGAAAATGTAATCTTGTCAAGAGTGCTGCCACCTGTTTTTCTCAGTGCTTCTGAATTACCTTTGGATACCTTTGTGTAGAGCTGCTCCATATAGAGGCTGGAGATACACACAGCCCTCTCAGCTCCTTGTCTTTTTTTGGCCGACAGTTCCTGAGCTGCTTTGCCTGTGTTTAGTCTCTTGAAACCTCTTCTGTGCAACAGCATCAGCTCCTGACTCCCAATGTCTTTTGGGATTCAGGAAAGTATTTCCTTGCTGCTTTTTCTTTTTCTTTTCTTTTTGGCAGTCCTGGTGCTTGAACTCAGGGCCTGGGCACTGTCTTTGGACACTTTTTGCCTCTGCCATTTGAGCCATAGCACTACTTCCAGCATTTTCTGTGTATGTGATTCCAGGGAATTGAATCCAGGGCTTCATGCATGCTAGGCACCCACACTGCCACTAGACCACACTCCCAGCCTGCTTTTTCTTTGGGTTGAGTATTCTTGCAAAATTACCTGTTAACAATAAGTGAAATCACACAGGCCTCAAAGGACTTAGGTAAAGTCAGTGTGAACTCAGCATGCTAAAAGTCCTTGCAAATGTGCATGGGGCTTGATCTCAGGGCTTGGGTGCAGTCCCTGAACCTGTCTGTGTTTAAGGCTTGTGTTTTACACTTGAACTATGGCATCACTTCCAGCCTTTTCTGAGCAGCACATTGGAGATGAGAGTCTCAGAGACCTTCCTGCCTGGGCTGGCTTTGAACTGCAATCCTTAGATCCCAGCCTTCTGAGTAGCTAGGATTACAGGTGGGAGTCACTGGTTCCCAGCTTCAAATGTGTTTTTAATGCCTGTTACTGTTAAAATTATCCGTTAAAACAGTAGGAGATTCATCTTAGTATGCCAATACAGTCCACATGTGTGGCCCAAGCACTTATATTGTACATTTAAAGCAAAAATAATTTTTTTTGGAGGGGGACAGGTGTTTTGGTTCCATGTTTATTTAAAAAAAAGCTACACTATTAGAATTCATGTGTAAGCAACAAGGGATCAGAATATATGAAATAAAAGGATCCATTTCAAAGGCAAAGCTACTAGACTACTATATGTGGTACTTGCATATTTTTGAACAAATTTAATAAACAGCTTAATATACATCCCATTCTGTATAAGTATATTGAGATATACGTAGATAGGCAAGAATAAACAGGGAAAATAAGCCAAGTAACCACAGATAAAGTACACATTGAGTGATGCCCATTAGCTCCTGTCTACAAGATAACCAAGTGACCCTCAAAGGATTCCATGGTGCAGGAACTGGTGGTTCACAGCTGTAATCCTAGCTCCTCAGGAGACTGAAATTTGAGCACTGGGGTTCAAATCCAGCCTGGACAGGAAAGTCTGTGAGACTGTTACATTCAATAACCACCAGAAAACCAGAAGTGGAGCTGTGGTCAAAGTCTTGAGCAAAAGAGCTTCGGGATAGCCCTCAGACCCCGAGGTTCAGCTCCATGACCGACAAAGTAAAAGCATCTTATGGTAAATCTTTATAGATCGGTACTGGGGAACAGAATATGGCACACAGGGTGTTCTGGTACGAGCACTGCCAAGGAAAACACATCCCAGTTGAACACTGAAGAGAACAATGTGGTCAGATCAGGTTCAACAGGTGGCTCTGCCCTCCCCCATGGTCGGGGCCTGCTCTTAAGTTAATTACTGACTAATTGGCATGTGTCTGTGGCTCAGTTCTCTCCTTCTGGGATCCTGAAATATTGAAAGCTGGAGGTTAGCCAGAGGGCCACTGATGCATGTGCTTAAGTAGAACAAAGGAATTTCATTTGAATTTGTAGCTGGGAAATATACTCCCACACAAGATGATAAACCTAGCAGAGGTTGACTAAGCAAGGTATCACAAGAAAAGGACGAATAGCAGGCCAAAAACCTATTAATTAGATAGGTGGTGATAAGCTAAAACTAAAACTAACATGAATTCGTTTGAAAAAACTTTGAGGTTTCTATCTGCTTCTTTAACCACTATTCATTGTGGCTATTAAAGAATTTATACTGAAATGCAGTAAAAATACTTCATGCTCACAGATACATATATATATATATTTCTTTATATTTGGTTTGGTTATCAAATAAAGAAAACAAGGTTTTTCTTCTATATTTTCAGTTGTCTGGTTCTGCTTTTGCCACTAGGACCCTGGAATACTGTAGTCGTTGTTGTTGTCTCCTTCTCCTCCTCCTCCTCCTCTTCCTCCTCTTCCTCCTCCTCTTCCTCCTCTTCTTCCTCTTCGTCGTCGTCGTCGTCCTCCTCCCTCTTCTTCTTTTCCTTCTTCTTCTTTTTCTTTTTCTTCTCAATTTTAATGGGAAATTCTGGACAGTTTAATGAGGTAGAAGAGAAGGTATGAAAAAAGAAAAACAGAACTAAGAATAGGAGACCAGACAAGGGGATAAAATAGGGAACAAAGACGTGGACAACAATAGGAAAAGGGTCATGACATTAAGAGAGAAGACAGAGTAGTGGGAGAGATGGAGGATGGATTGGGTGCAGAGACCCAAAAAATCCTCCCAGGTTTTAGCATGGTGAAGCTGAGGAATTGTCTTGCAGACCCCTGTATTTTATGGATATGTGCTCAAGACTCAGAGAGGTTAAGAACCTTGCACAGCCTTTTTTTTTTTTTTTGGTGATCTGTTGATTGTGGAGACATAAAGAGAAGTTGGAAGTCAAGGAAGGAAGAGGGAATTGAAACCTGGAGAGAATGAGGAAGGCTGTACAAGAAAGACATTTTCTTCTCTGATATGGAATTTGGATGAGATTTGTCAGGTGGGAAGGGTAGAAGTCTTTACAGAGTACTGAGCACTAGCGTTGCGAATCAGACATCACACACAAGCTCTGTGCATCCGAGTTCTCCTCAGGGCAATGCTACTCCGGCCACTGTGTTGCTAGCTGTTCTCTTCCCAGCTGGTGACAATAATCAGGATGGTAAGAGTAACTCTGGTAGCAGCCTGCACTGTGGCAGAGGGTCTGATTAAAGGCATGCTGTGACTTTAATCTCAAAGATAAAACCACGCACAAACACACTCACATGTATTGCATTTACAATGACCAAAAATATAATAGACCTAGGAGAATCCAAAATATATCAGTTCTTTTTTGTATGGTTCTAATGGTAAATTTTACTGGTGCTTAGATCACATTTGGAGAAATTCTATCCTTATGCAAATCTCACATTTCACATTTTTTCAAATAAATACATATACCTTTGAGTCATCCTAAAAAAAAAAATAAATAAAGGCACGCTGCACTTAGTCTGGTGAGCCTGGTCACTAGGCTCTGAG
Organism: Megascapheus bottae; assembly: GCF_031878675.1. Lineage (NCBI taxonomy): Eukaryota > Metazoa > Chordata > Mammalia > Rodentia > Geomyidae > Megascapheus > Megascapheus bottae. Next base: position 34,266 of record NW_028327620.1, on the reverse strand, counting down.
CCCTCCTGCCAGAAATGTCTTGGCCATTCTGGAAGTTGAGGCTGAAGCCTGAGACCCAAGGCTCTCAAAGAGGCAGTCCTCAAGGGTTTGTGAGTTTGTGTTTTCTGCATCTAGTCTGTGTCATGCTTTTATCACTCCATACTATTCCTTCCTTTCTTTTACCTGCCAGGGGTCAATCTGTGTACATTTCAATCCCATGTCATCATTGGCCAACAGCACATGGGCACAAACTCAGTTTTCAGGCTGGCTGGATGATTTGCAGATTCATGGCTGGCACCATGAGTCATCCACTCCCCTGTTCCCAAAGCCTTGGTCCAGGGGGAGCATCACTGACGATGGGGTGACAGAGCTGTGGGAGCTATTCTAAGTGTACTACTTTGGATTCACTGGGGAAGTATTTGAGCCCCCACAGGATCTTCCCACATACAGTGTTTGGGGTTTTCTTTACCTAGTTCCTCTTGACTCTTCCATTCCACCAAAGCACCATTCAAAGCACCCTTCTACGTTTTTAGGTCTTGTTAGAGTAATGGCCTGATTTCCGGTATGAATTTTTTCTGTTACTCCTTTTTCCATTATTATAATGAAGTAGCTCAGAAAAATGAACTTAGAAAGAGTAGATCTTTATTTAGCTAGCATTTCTGGAATTTCTAGTCCAAAGTTGGGCAGTTCTATTGCTTTGGCCTTTAGCAATAGTAATAGTGTCACATGGTAAGGATGAGAGTATGTCTTAGAGTGAACCATTGAGAGCATGAGTGAAGAAGGAGAGAGGGAGAGAGAGAAAGAGAAAGAGAGAGAGAGTGAGAAAGCGCGCTAGAGAGGGATAGAAAGAGAGGGATAGAAAGAGAGAAAGAGACAGACTACCAGAAACAAAGAGACAGAGAGACTGAGAGACAGAGACAGAGACAAAGAGACCAAGAGAGACAGAGAGAGAGAGGGAGGGAGGGGTTCTGTAATTTTTGTGGATATATATTCCCCATGACTCAAGGATTTCCATATGATCTCCCCTTAGAAGTCTACTGTGTCATTCTGTGGCTCAACCAAATATTACACATATTATGTTTATATTCAAACCATAGCAAACATGGAGACTGATTTTCCAAAGTTAAATTAAATTGAATTATATTAAGTTTTGCACTGGCTTACACAGAAGATTTTCTGTCATGTAAATAATTGTGTTAGATAGTACTGCTCTACAATGTGTCAAAAATTTCTCAGCTAGACACCAAACACTTGAAACCTCTAGTCAACTGTAGCATCTTTATTTTCATGCAATGTATTTGTTGTTGAAAGCTTGGCTTTTTATCGGTTATACAGCGATTTCCTCTGTTCATTGCTGTTTATCGGCGTGTCTTTGTGTGTGTTTGTTTGGCAGTGTCTCCTGCACTAGTGCTGCATAGAATGACACTCCACACTATGTGTTTGGTAGGATGTTTAGAATTATTTTTGTATGCTCTTAACTTTGTCTTTCTCTGTTGGCACAGTTTAGTGGTTACTCTAAGTAGTCAGAGTTTGTGCATTAACTTTTTAAGAGCTAAGACTTGGCCCTTTTGCCAGAGAATGTTTTTGTTAGGAAGTGTGTGTTCCAAGTTCAAGAAGCTTGACACAATTTAGTTTTTCAGCTATTTATTGTTACCTTGAACATATGCATAGGCAGAGCCTTCTATTGTTCAAGGACTTGCAAGAAACGGTCGTTTCTGGTTTCTGGGAAGTGTGTGTGTGCAGCCTCATACGACCAGGCTCGCTTCCTGTCTCAGGATCATGTGGAAGCTAATCAAGGCCCACAAGGCTATCCTATTCACAGCATCTCCTGCCAGGTTTTCTGGCTAGTCTGTGGGTTTCTTCCTTTTCCCGTCTGGCATTGCAGCCTCAGGATAGCTAGGAAACTAACTTATCCCCATCTCTACTTTATTATTAATATTTTTTTTTTGGTCCTGGAGCTTGCTACTACTTTTCATGATGCTCCTGGCTGTGTTGTCTTCTTCCTCTACATGTGGTGGAGGAACTTGTGGTTTTCATGGCTTCCCATGAACAGAATGAGGGTCCAGGGCGTAGAAAGGGTATGTGCCTCCAGCCATACTTATTTAGATAGCTTCAATAGATTTTTTTAAAAAGACATTTGAGAAAAGTTTCTTTTGATTCCTTTTCAGAGTCTTAATGTGATTGTTTAAAAAATCTCTGTTTTGGTTATTGCTCGCCTCTCCTCTCCAGACCCCTCCCCCCTCCTCTCCCACTTCTCTCTTCCTGTCCATTTTTCCTTGCTACCTTCTCTCTCCTCTTTTCTCCTTCTCCTATCTTCTTTTTTCCTCTTTTCTCTTGTGCTGCTCTTGAATTCTCCTCTTTCTTCTCTTCCTTTTCTTTATTGCACAAGTATTGGGACTTGAACTCAAGGACTTATGCTCTTGCTTGACTTTTTCCTACAAGGATGCTTCTCTTCTCTTCTCTTCTCTTCTCTTCTCTTCTCTTCTCTTCTCTTCTCTTCTCTTCTCTTCTCTTCTCTTCCCTTCCCTTCCCTTCCCTTCTCTTCTCTCCTTTCCTCTCACCTCTCCTCTTCTCTCCCTTCCCCCCTCTTGTCTCCCCCACCCCTTCTCCTTCACCTCCCCCTTCCCCTTCCCTTCTTCTGCTATCTCTTTCTGTCTTCTTTTTGTACCAGAGTTGGGGCTTGAACTCAGGGACTTGTGCTCTTGCTTGATTTTTCATCCAAGGTTAGTACTCTACCACTTGAACGAAAACTCCATTTCTAGCTTTTTTTGGTCTGGTTAATTGGAGATAAGAGTCCCTCAGGTTTGTCTGCAGGCTAGTTTCAAACTGCAATTCTCAGGTTAGGATTACAGGTGTACCTGGCTCATACTAAATCCTGGCTCAGCTAAGCTTCCCCTTCCACCGTTCAGAAAGTTCCCCAAACTGAAGAAATCAGGATTCAGAACTGCTAAGTCACTTGTGTGTAAATTATCTTAGCATTCATAATGGTCCCACCTACAAAAATATTATTTAGTGTCATGCACAGACCTCAGAACTTCAGCAAAGACCCTTTTGAGATCCAAGAAGACCTTTGCTGAAAGTTCTGTGGCTCAAAAAGAAGAGCACTAAACTTGATCCAAAAAGCTCAGGCATAGCACCTAGGCCCTGAGTTCAAGCCCCAGGGCCAAAGAGCGAACTTGGAGCAGTGAGAGGACAGAGTACAAATAAAGACCCAATAAATACAGGGATTGTCTTCCACATAAAGAACTAAAAAGGGGGGGGGCAAAATTAACATGCATTTTACTACCAACTGTCTCATATGTTGCTGAAATTCTTTCCTTGAGAAAACAGGTAAGACATAATTTTGGCCGTGATCATCCGCTTATTTCCATTGCACACTTTGTAAAAGCTATGTTGTGTTCATATAGGTGTTTGGAAGCCTTATGGTCTGGGTACTGACACACTCCACCTACACTGGTCTGCAGCATCTGAACTTCTTCATAAGATACATGGTGTAATCTGTTAGCTGTGTACTTGTCATCCAGTGCTTTGCAAAAGTCAGCTACAATTTCTGTCTTCATGTTTGTCACATGACCTCACTCAAGGACACCTTCAACAGTGACATTTAATCTTACTGGGGAAAAGAATGTTTCCTTAAAGTATTTGAAAATATGAATTTATTAGTCATCTTTACTCCTTTCCTGCTATGAGTTATGGAGATTTGCCTGTAGAGTTTAAGCCACATGATGGTGTTTAGTGCCTTCTCCGAATGACACTGACAACAGAATGAAGAAACCCAGGAGAGGCTGAGGGGACAGGGAAGATATATGTGACAAGTGAGATAAACAAAAGTTGACTCAGAGGCAAAAGGTTTGTAGATAAAGACTGGAAAACCAAGAGATCGAGGAGGATTGGAAGACAGGAGAAGGAGCAGACTGTCAGCCTATGCACTGGAAATTCTACTAGAAGCCTCAGTGGGAAACTTTGAGGAGCTTCCAGCATTTCTTTCAAGATATTGAGAACCCAAATCTGGACTTGATTTCTTTAAGATGAAAAGTTCCTGACTTTTTCCATCAGATGTCAGACTGCAGACTTGACCAGGTATAGGATTTCTACAACAGCTAGTGCAGTAGGGAAGATCAAGATGATACAGACAAGGCGGGGTAAAAGCCAATAGTGGGAGAAGTAGACAGGAAATGAGAGGCTCTGTGGAGCTCCATGGCTGAGGGAAGTAATGAGGTTATCTCGGAGGGAAGTGGGTAGAGGGAGAGGGCAGTGTGTGCTGCAAAGAAAGAAGGGAGCATGAGAGAGAGAAAGAGCACAAGGAGGAAGCCCGTATCTGAATTCTGAGGGCCATTTTCTGACAAAGACATCAAAGCTTCAATGCTGTTCCTCTTCCTCCTGCTCCTCAAAGGACTTGTCTGGAATGGAGAAAGCACAGCTGGTAAGGAAAGCTCTTGTGTAATGATATCTATGGTTGGCACAGAAGGAGAGAAAGCTCTGAGGAGAATCTGGCTTCAAAGAGCACCGATTTTCCCTACAAGGCACATTCCATGCTGGAGGCTGCATTCCAGGAGAGTTGCAGAGACACAATTCTGCTTGCCATCTATTTCTATCTCTGGTTTTGGAGGGATTTGAGGCTCAGGGCAATGTGCATCCTAGACTCCTATTTTTCCTCTCCTCTTGTACTGTAATCACCTCTCTCTCTCTCTCTCTCTCTCTCTCTCTCTCTCTCTCTCTCTCTCTCTCTCTCTCCCCCCCCTCCCCGTCTCCCTCTCAGCATCTCAGACTATGGAATGGCATCATCCAGCTGCAGCAGAACCCCCGTCCTTCAGAATAGTTTACACTTTCTCCTTTGTCAACCACAGCTGGGCTTATAGCCAGTGCTCAGGCTGGTTGGGTGAGCTGCAGACTCTTGGCTGGGACAATGTCTTAGACACTATTAGCTTTGTGAAGCCCTGGTCCCATGGAAATTTCAGCGAGGAGCAATGGAAGAAGCTGCAGGCACTGTTCCAGCTCTTTGTCCATGGCTTCATCTGGGAAGTGAACAGCTTTGCCAGTCAGTTTCAGTTTGAATGTGAGTTTGTCTTTCCATGGTAATTATTCTTGCTTGAGGTCTCTGATCAGATCCCAAGATATGTAACTTTTGATTATCTTCCTATCCTTCTAAACGTATTCTCTCTCTTCCATTGCCTCACACAAGCTCCTCTTCTCCATCCTTTACTATTATGCTACCCTACCACAGACAGAAAAGAGCAGAGCTTGCATGGACATTCTTTCTTCATGTCCCCCCCCATGCCTGAGTGTCCACATGGCTGCACTCCTGCTGGAGTTTCTCCAGACAAGTCTCCTGCCTTCTTTATAGTCCTTATATTCATGACTTCTCTATTACTTCAAGGCGCCTTTTCTATCTTCACATTTTCTTCCCACAAATTTGCCTTCCTATTTTCCATCTGAACTCTAATCTTTCATATTTTTCTTCACTTTTCTGGTTGGGCTGGATCCAGATTGTTTATATCCCCCCTTTCCCCACCCCTGTCATTGCTAACATCAATTGTCTTTTCTGTCTCCCTGCAGACCCGTTTGTGCTACAGATATCCGGTGGGTGCACCATGCAAACCGGGAAAGTCTACAAGAGCTTCTTACAAGGAGCCTACCAGGGATTAGATCTCTTGAGTTTCCAAGGAAGTTCCTGGGAGCCAGCTCCTGGGGCAGGAAAGCGAGCTCAGAACGTCTGCGGAGTGCTCAACCAATACCTAATCGTTAAACAAATAGTGCAGACCCTTCTCAGTGACTTCTGTCCTCCATTTCTGGCAAGTCTTCTGGAAGCAGGGAAGTCAGAACTGGAGCGGCAAGGTGAGCTTGACACTCTGGTCTCCTACGGTTACTGCCTCTACTCTTCATTTTAATTTGTCACTTCTCCTCATTATTTTGACATACCTAATGACAGGCTGTAGGGAGAGATATCTAGTTTGTTTGCTAGGTAAGAGAAAGTAACCGAGTCCCCCAAGCCCCTGAGCTGTGACTTGAGAAGCTCCCCTAAAGTTCCATTTCTTCTCATCTTCTTGTCCAGTGAAGCCTGAAGTCTGGCTGTCTTGTGACCCCAGTCCGGGACCTGGCCATCTGCGACTGGTATGTCATGTCTCTGGCTTCCACCCAAAGCCTGTGTGGGTGATGTGGATGCGAGACGAAGAAGAGCAAGCAGGCACTCGGCAAGGCCACGTCCTTCCCAACTCGGATGAGACGTGGTATCTGCGAGCAACCCTGGATGTGGAGGCTGGGAAGGCAGCTGGACTGTCTTGTCGAGTGAAGCACAGCAGTCTAGGAGGTCACGACATTGTCATCTACTGGGGTGAGAAGGGACTGGGGCCCAGGCGGGGATGATAGGAGATAGCTCTGGGGATTTCCAGTGAGGAATGATAGGCACAAGAATGATAAAGCGTGAGTATATAAGGAAGAGGATTTGAGAATGTAGTTAAATGAGAAGAAATGAGAAGCAGGGAATGAGTGATGCCAAAGGGAAAAGAAAGAGGGAACCATTCCTTCAGTGAGGAGACAAGGAGCACAGATGGAGTAGAATTGAGAACTCTAGAAGACACAGATGGGACCTCCTGGAAAGCCTCTGCCCCAATGACATGAGTAACTCCAGAGCTCCTTCACCAGCTGACATGCTTCTTTTCCTCCAAGCAGGTGGGCCCTCAGTCCTCCTGATACTCGTGTGTCTGACTGGTGTAATTGCCCTGGCCATGGTCATACTGCATGCATGGTGGAGAAAGCAAAGGTGCTACTTTTGTATTATCCTTGAGTTACCCAACACCTTTTGTTTTATTCTTCTTTCTTGAATCTTCCTTTCTCTTTCTGCTTGTCTCCTTGAGTCCTGTCCTTTGAGGTTAAGATCCTCTTCTTTTCCCGTAGCTTGAGTCAGAGTGTTTTCTCTCCTCGTAGATGCAACTTTGCCTTTCCTGTGGGAACCAAGGCCCAAAATTTCAGGAGTCCAGTCCACCAGCTCTACTTGACACAAGAATCATGGATCAAAAACAGAATCCTGATATGGAAAATAAGCTTGGATCAATTCTGGTGACATGAGTTTGCCTTACTCACAAAATTATTCTCCTCTTCCTCCTCCTCTTCTTCCTCCTCCTCCTCCTTCTCCTCCTCCTCCTCCTCCTCCTCCTCCTTCCTTTTTGTCAGCCTTGGGGCTTGAACTCTGGGCCTGGGTGCTATCCCTGAGCTCTTCAGCTCAAGGCTACCATCCTATGCCTTGAGCCATAGCACCACTTCTGGTTTCTAGTGGTTAATTGCACATAAGAGTCTCACGTTCTTTAGTGCCCTGGCTGGCTTTGAACTGTGATCCTCAACTTCCTGAATAGTTAGGATTACAGGCGTGAGTCACCATGCCCAGCTACAAAATTCTTGTTTGGGTATTAAATAAGGCATGTGACTACTAAAGAAAATAGATTACCCTTTATGTCTTGAGATAAACTGTCATGAAAGATTGTTAGTGGGATTTCCTCCTTTGCTCATTCCAAACTATTAGTTTAAAGAAATTGTTCATCACACCGAATCCTCAAATAGAAGAAATGGTTTATTCTGTAGGGGAAAGAAAAAAGAAAATAGATTTTTATTTAAAGTGCTTGTTCTGGCAGAGATATGGAAGCCAACGGGAGGGGAAAAATCCATACTTTTCATTTTCTACAAGCTTTTTTTCTTCTGTTTTGATCATAAGTTCCTCAACACAGATTCCTCAGGATTGAACTCAGATGTTTCTTTTCCATGGATGCTGCCTAGAATTGTCCAACTAAAAGCTTTTCTTTTAGAATTAGAATCCTTATCAGTAGTTATCTCAACCTCCTCGAACCAGTGGCCATAGTGGGTTCAGGCTCTTTTCTTTCTCTCAATTGCTGGAAAGTAGGACTTGCACGTATGTACCTGTGCAGGTAGACAGGGACACACACCCTGTGGACACATCTATGTTAAATGCTCCACCGTGGCCATTTTCTACTGGATAATTTTCTAACAGATGAAGGTGCATTATAGTTTTGCTCCAGTCCCATAAAAATGGTATTGATTCTGCCTGAATGTAATGGATTTCAATAAACTCATATTGAATTCTGTGTAATATTATAAAGTGATACTGCTTGTTTCACTCTCTTATGAACATCTCTGCATCATCTGAGTGAGCTTTAATTAAAATGGTTCCTTTCTGCCTTTGTGCTTCACCAGAGATAAAAGGGTTAAGTGACCCACGCTCCCTTGATACTGGATGGTTACTGTGTCCTCAAAATGTGTAAATAAAAGAATAATGTATGGGATCTCACACATATCAAATGAGGATAGATTTGGACTAGCACACCTATGTCCAAGAGATTGTGCATGTCATACTACTCAGGGGTCTAGTTCACATTTTCAACATTTAGAAAGAGAACATGGGCTTTGAGGACGCTTGTAATTGTACCCATCTCCATCAGAGTTGTATCTCCTTGCCTAGGTTATAGTATGATATAGTAGATGCTCTTAACTATGTTTTCCAACTGAATAAATGATGTTAAACTTTGACTTACCAGAAGAGATTTTTAGTGGCACCAATTTCTCTCTGATAGGCCATAGACACTGATGGTTATCCAAAGTGCTGGTGTGAATAGAAGATGTGTTAAACAACTGGTATTGTTCAAAGCTGCCAAAGAGCAGGATGCAGTATTACATGGCTAATATCCCAGCGCTTTTGAGACAGAGGCAGGAAGATTGTGACTTTGAGGCCAGCCCGGGCTATATAGTGAGTGAGAGGTCAGCTGAGGTTACATGCTGAGAACTTGCTGAGGGGGAAAAATGGGAGAGAAGAAAAAAGAAAGAAAATCAGAAAGGAAAAGAAAAAAGATGATAAAACATCGACTCTTAGTTTTGTCTTTTCTTCGGGTGACTCATTCTGCATAAATGGTGAGAAGCTAAGAGACAGATATGCAATTAGGAATGAAGGAAGAGATTCCAGAGTATTATCGTTATTGTTATTAGTGTTTTGACACTCTGGGTTTCTTGGTGATCCCCAGGGACTTTCCTAGGGAGGAATGGCTATTGTGTACAGTAATATTCAGGAACTTCAGGAGTTCCTGAATAAAATAGCTTACTGATTTCCACTTCTGTATCTGACAGTGGTCTGTAGTTGAGAAGTAGGCTTAGATTTTGGTGAAGTACAATGCTTAGAATTCTCCTATTGTATAAAATTGGCAGAGCTCAATTAAAGATGGGCTCAAAACCAAAGCAGGGACATTAGATTATTTTATAAAAAATATAATATAACTCGAGAGAGTTTCAGACATCAGTCCATGATATTGTCAGAGAAGTCCTATCTCATTCCTGTTCTGTATACCTTTGGGCTGAATAATTCCATCAAAGCTGTGGATGAGAATCTGGTAACAAAGGGCCAGGTATGTCACTTAATCACAGCCAGGAGAAGGTTAACTCTATCATTTTTGTTAGAACTCTGCAACATAGCAACATAGAGCTTGCTGTCCCCCCCGCCCCCCAGGGAGCTATCTCTTCAGGTAGAACACCAGAGAGGTGGTGTGATTTGCTGACAATATGTTCTGTTGAGAACACAGAATACAAGAAATCCTAAGAAGAAGTCTAGAAAAAAAGTAGAGGGTTAATCATTGGTAATTTCTCTAGGAATAGATTCATTTTTGGAGAGAATTTCCAGGACAGGTGGAATCAGAACATAATTGCCTACTGTTTTCTCAGAAGGGTGCTGTCACCATGTTCTCTCAGTAAGCCATGGTGTTGGAGAAAGCTTGAAGATCCAGAAGACTTGCTTAAGTAGAGCAACATAAACTGAAACATGGTCTAAAAGCTGTGAGAATGATAATGTAGTTGGGTTGGGATAAGCCATGGACAAGGCTGGAGAAGTGGAGTTCGGTTGTTATGGGCCCTCATGGGCCATTGCACAGGACTGAAAGTCATGGCAGAGTTTAAATAAGCATATTCTAGCTAGGACAAAGAAGCAGGAGAAGGCGACGGAGAAGTGATGTTTGCAGTGTATGAAGTTTCAATTATCACCACTTCTGGCTTTTTTCTATGTATGTGGTACCGAGGAATCAAACCCGGGTCTTCATGTATGCTAGGCAAGCACTTTAACCACTAGGCCAAACTCCCGGCCAAGACAGGATTCTTATACAAACTTGAAACTTGGTGGGGGTAGACCTTCTGGGAAGTGCTGTCAACACATACCTAGGCAGCATGACTACTAGTAATTATGGAGGAGAGAAGAAACTTGAGGAGGTGATGGGTATTGATGATGGTGCTGCATTTATGAGTGCATACTAATCCACTAATTCACTGAGATTTACATAAGATATGATTAGGACTTTGGGCCAATACCTCAATAAAGTGGCTGAAAATACAAGCTCTTAAAATTCAAGTGTCATCCAGCCTCACTAGCTGAGATTACAAAATGGGACATGGTAGTATCTGTGCCCAATTTACAGTGACCCCAATCTTCTCACCTGTACTAGTGTAAATGGAGCCTCCTTGAATGTAGGCCTCACCTGCGAGAGGCTCACAGCGTGGCCTCTGAGCAACAGTTATCAAATTGCACCTGGTTTGTTGCGTCCTCTCCAGCTCATGCTTCCATTTGCCAACTGTCTGCTGCCCACAGTGTCACTCACAGCAGCCTCAGAGCCCTGGCATCTGGGGTGAAAAAACCGTTATCTTGTGAAGGGTACCGCCACCTGTTTCTCTCAGGGCCTCTGACTGAACTCCAGATGGCTTTATGGAAAGATGTGCCACCCAGACGCTCGTGTATGCAGAGCCTCTCCCAATCCTTGTCTCTTCTGGTAGCCATTTCTAGAAGCTATGTTTACTGTGTTTAGTCCCCTAACCTCCTATATGCAATACCATCAACTCCTGACTCTCACCTGTCTTTTGGGTGTTAGTAAAGAATCTCATATGTCCACTTTTCCTTCTGGCCAGTTGGTTGCTGAAATTAGGAAGTTAAGCCAAGAGCAGGAAATGAGATCAATAGGGTGCAACATTTTTACAAAGTCAATTTGAAATCAATATGTTAAAAATCCTAAAAGGTTTTTCTCAATTTCTGACTCCATTAAAAATATAGCATTAGGCATGGGTGCTGCTGGCTCACACCTGAAACCTCCAGCTACTCAGGAGGCTGCTGTCTAAAGATCATGGTTCAAAGTTAGCTCAGGCAGGAAAGTCTGTGAGACTCTTATCGTTAATAAAGTCAAAAGATGCTAAGTGGAGCTGTGGCTCAAGTGATAGTGTTAACCTTGAGCAAAAGAAGCTAGGGACAGCTTCCAGGCCCTGAGTTCAAGCCTAGAACTAACTCTCTCTCTCTTTCTCGTGAGGGTGCGCGCGCATGTGCGCGCGCGCGCGCACACACACACACACACACACACACACAACATTAGTAGCTGCAAGTTTTGTTTGTCATTAACTATCCAAAGTGTGAATCTTACCTCTGAAATCATACATTCAAAAGAAAAGAAGGGAATAAAGGTTAATAACTTGGCATATGTTGGTTAACATGATGATCTCCTATCCATTTTCCTGAAAATTATATAATTTCATCATACATAAATGAAATAATATTCATTGTACACTTGTAGAAATTATGTATAGTCATCAGTTGTTGGGCAACTTTGTAAGAAAACTGCTCTGCAATGAAAAAACAACCATATAAAATCAATTCTACTATGTTGTTATTGCTGGTCAGAGGCCAGTATTTTGTGATGTGGGTTAGGTTCAGAATACATTGGAAGGAATAGTTATTCCTTCTTATTGGGTCACAAAATAGCATTCAATGTTTCTGAATAATCTGAGTTGACAGAACTGAGTTGATGGATGAACAAAGCTTGCCTGCTGGAGAGAGGACTCTATAGTGACAAATTAAAGGCACAGAGGCACATAACAGCCCAGCTTTGGGTGTTGGAATCCAAGGATTTGGAAACACTTGAAGTACAGAGCCAGCGGTGGGCTGTGTTATCCAAGGAATAGGCCAGACTAGGAAACATTTATTATTCATTCATACTTTTCATTGCATTTGCTGTCTAGAATGAAGTTGGAACAAACATCTGGTCTTTTCAGCAAAAAAGATTGAAAAGCAGAGACATAAAAATAGCTGTACAGAAGTCAAAAAGAAGGAGAGGCTGTATGAACTTTTTTCTTTTCTGCCATCCTGGGGCTTGACATCAAGGTGTGAAGACTGTCCCCAAGAACTGCAACTCTCAGCTCTCAGGCTAAGCCACCAGCATCCAACACTATACAGGCTTTTGTGTGTTGTGATATGTTCTATTCATGTGATCTCAAGCAGTAGTAAGTTTCTAAAACAATAAATAATATTCTTAGAAAAATTAACCTCCAGGGCTGGGAGTGTGGTCTTGTGATAAAGTGCTGGCCTAGTATGCACAAAGCCCTGGGTTTGAATGCCTTGGTACCACATACGTAGAAAAAGCTAAAAAATAGTGTTGTGGTTGAAGGGATAGAAAGCTAGTCTTCAGAAAGCTCAAGGACAGTGCCCAGGCCCTAAGTTCAAGTCCCATGACTGGCAAAATAAAAGAAAGAAAAATTAGCCTCAAAGATGTGTCAAAATGTCCTAACATGTTAGCAAGGGAAGAGCAAAGTGATGAAAATTTGAAAGTAAAACTTACAAGTAAAAATGTCAGGGCCTGGAATTGCTATGGAACTGAAGCAGGGATAGATTTGTGAAGCAACACAGATGGATGCTCCTAATTTCATTTCTAAAAGTTCCTAAGAGCATCATTGCCAAGTAATTAAATTTCTTACATTGAGCTTATCAAGAAGAATGATCCAAGGTGCCAGGTGTTTTGACATTAGGTAATATGATGAAAAGTGAAGCAAGGGTAGAGATACAAACGCTTCTGAAACTGAAATGCCATCCAAAAACTAGCATAAAAGCATGACAATGTGAAACAGAGACTTGAAAGAGCACAGTTCTGATTTTAAACATGACATCATTAGGGGAATTTCTTCTGTGCACAGATATCCTGATGACACAGTCCTTTCATTTCTTCTCTTAGTGATATCTTACTTCAGGTTTCTGGTACTCCAAGAGTTTTGGATAAGACAGCTCTAATGTTTTCACTCTAGAAAGGCTTCAGTATCTGCAAAGTAGAAGGGCATATTAACGGTATCAACAGAAGCACGTACATAGTTATCAGAGAAAGTTCTCAGTTACTGGGAAAGGAGTGAATTAGAAATTCACCAATTAAATCAAAAGATAGCTCTTTAAGAAGATTTAAAAGAAAAAAAAACCCAGGTAAACCTCCAACTACACTGAAAGTGAAGTTAGAAATCACTATCAACAACAGGGAAACAGCATCATTATTACTATTCATGCAGACCTGATAAAGAAAAGAGAATAACAGAAGTAATTGTATGTTAAGAAGTCTGACAAATTAGGTTAAACAAACATATTCCTTAAAATAGTTTAGTAGAATTTAACATTCAGCATTAAGATCATCAGTATATAATGTTTCATTATGTTAAATTTTAACTATAATTTTTCTTTTTCACCAGATATAAAACTATAGAAATTTTTTTCATATATTTTTTGTTGTAATTAATAGAAGGGTTACATTATATTCATCAGATAGAAGGTGCATTAATTCACATACACTGATACCCTTTCACATGTCTTAGTCACCATTTCCCTCCCCCCACCCCCACCCCTCATCTTGTTTCCCCCCCTTCGCTATCCAATTTCAAATAACCAAATACAAATATATCCAATATATTAGATAACAAAGTGAGATACTGTAACAATATGAGACAACCAAGGGACAGCAAAAGAGATGAGAGATAACATAGTACATTAAGGACAACAGTCACTCATTATATGGCTTTTGTTTCTATATCCTGGAGGTCCTTTCATTTAGCATCGTACTATATAGCCTTATATATCTAGGTTTTGCTCTACTGTGAATCTCTGCTATGAGAGCCCAAGGTTTCTACTGATTGTGACAAATGAGGGAAACCATTGAGCCTATGTTCCTTTGAGTCTGGCTTACTTCACTTAATATGATTTTTTCTAAGTCTTTCCATTTCCTAACAAATGGGTCGATGTTGTTTTTTCTGACAGCAGCATAGAATTCCATTGTGTACAAATACCACATCTTGTTGATCCACTCATCAACTGAGAGGCATCTGGGTTGGTTCCATATTTTTGCTATGGTAAATAGTGCTGCAATGAACATCATTGTGCTAGTGAATTTAGTATGTCCTTGTTTCTGGACAATTGGGTAAATGCCAAGTAGTGGAATTACTGGATCATAGGGGAGCTCTGTGTTTAGTCTTTTGAGGAACTGCCATACTGCTTTCCATAGTCACATGAAGAAATGCTCAACATCTCTGGTCATAAAAGAAATACAAATCAAAACAACTCTAAGATTCCACCTCACTCCAGTTAGAATGTCCAGGATCAAGAAAACTAATAACAACAGATACTGGAGGGGATGTGGCCAGAAGGGATCACTACTACACTGTTGGTGGGAGTGCAAACTCGTTCAACAACTATAGAAATTTTTTATAGTCAATAAACATTTTTTTTTAAATTTCACCTGTACTGGTATTTGAACTCTGGGCTTTCCTTGGCTTGGCTTGCTTGCTCAGCTGCTGCTCTATCACTGAAGACAGCAATTTTAATGGTAAATGATCCAGCCTTTAATTTGTGAAAGAATCACACAAATAATTACTGTTGGACAAGAAGACCTTAAGTAGAAAAACATGGTCTGTGTTTTTGATGACTGAGTTTGATATTATGAAGTCAGAGGTTCCCCCAAATTTCAAGTTATTAGTATACATAAACATGGTTGACTATGTCTTGAGTATGTGTGTGTCTGTTGCTTGAAAGAGTAACCATTATTTGAAGAAGAAAGAGGCAGAGTAGGAAGTTATCCTCTAAGGTACCTGAAATACTAAAGTTATCTAGAAATATACAAAGGTAATAGGATGATAGACAGGGGATAATATGAGCACCCTGTGACTTATCCTGTGAAATGATATCCTATCTTGTCTCCTCTCCTCTCCTCTCCTCTCCTCTCCTCTCCTCTCCTCTCCTCTCTTCTCCTCTGCTCTCCTCTCCTCTCCAATTCTATTCTATAGTGAACCTGGAAAATAAGTCCCCCCTAAATTCCTACCACTTGACTATATTCTCAGAGAAATCTCCTAAAGAATAATCTAGATTCACAGGAGGGGGACATAACTGTGATCCTGTGATCTCAGATTCCTAAGTAGGTAGGATTACAGGTATGAGCTACCAGAGATCAGGAAGTGTTTTGTTTTAATTGTTTATTTTTATGGAATGAGTATTTTGCTTAATCGGTTCTGAGAAATATGTGATAAAACTTTAATGAATTTGCTTGTATTACTGATTGCGTACCTCTTTGTCCCACTTCTCAAAGATAAGAATGGTTGTGCATGACTTTGTGCTACAAGAAATTAGAAAAGCTAAATAACCCCCAAAGTCAAAGGAAGAAAAAAATAAAGGTTGAGCCAAAAAGAATGAACAAGAAAATAGAAAATAATCAATAGAAAGTAATTTGTTGTTTTGAAGAGATCACCAAAATTGACAAACCTTAAGCCAAACTAAGGAAAACAGAGAGATGATTCAAGTAGTAAAATCAGAAACAAAGGAGGCATTTCATGCCTCAGAGGTACAAAGTGTCGTAAGATATTGCTATGTATAATTATAGATAGACAAGCCAATTCATCAGTCCAGGGCAGGTGAACACATTTCTAAGAGATGACAACAAGCCCAGACTGAATCATAAACAGAAATTCTGAATAGGCCAATTATGAATGAAATGATATCAATAATAAAAAATCTCAGGAAAGAAAAGCCAAATACCAGATGGCTTCATTGGTAAATTTGACCAAACATTTACAGAATTAACACTAATCCTTTTCAAACTCATCAAACAGGGAATTTTTCCAAGCTCATTTTATGAGGCCGAAATCACTCTCACGTCAAGGCTAGACAAAGATGGGCCAATATTCCTCATGAATATAAATCCAAAAGCCCTCAGCAAAATACTAGCAAACATGTTTTAACAGCATTTCTAAGGACCAGGAATCATGAGCAAGTAAATCTTACCCAGTGGAAACAAAATATAGTGCTACATAGACCAATAAATGAATATGATACACCATGCTAATAAAATGAAGGATAAAAATCATATGATTATCTTAACTACAAATGAAAAATTTGTTGAAATTAAATTCATTTTCAGGATGTAAACTCTCAACCAGCTTGGGATAGGAAGAAATTATTTCTCAATACTAGCAGCCAAAAATGAGACGCGCACAGCTAGTATTATACAATGGAGAAAACTAGGAGTGGTAACAAAGCCAGGATATCACCCTCGCCAGCATTTCAATTCAGTACTAGTAACCCTAATCCATGCAATTTTTTCCATGAAAGGAATAAAAAAGAATGGAAGAAGTAAACTATCCCTGCTCACCAATGACATGTTGTATGCAGAATGGCCTAACACATATTAAAAATGTTAGGTGTAATAAATAGATTCACGGGGCTGGGAGTTTGGCCTATTGGTAGAGCATGCACGAAGACCCAGGTTCGATTCCTCGGTACCAAATACATAGAAAGGCTGGAAATGTTGCTGTGGCTTAAGTGATAGTGTGCTAGCCTTGAGAAAAGCCCAAGGACAGTGCACAGGCCCCGAGTTCACGCCCCAGGACTGGCAAAAAAATAAGTTAAATCAGTTGCAGAATACCAAATGGCTCTAAAATTTTCCCTCCTGTCTATCAAGAGCAAACAAAATATAAAAGGAAAGTTAGAAAAAAATAATTATCAAGGGCATCAAAATAATTAAGTACGACTTTAACCAAGGAAGTAAAATATTTATATATGGAAAGCTAAAAAACATCCAGTAAAGATATTTAAAGGCTTAAACTGGAAAACATGCTCATGTATTAACATTAATTTGGCTAAAATGTCAGTGCTAGCGAAAGTAATCTAAATATTCAATATAAATTGAAGACTGTACTCCACTAAAATAGTTTAAGAAATCTGTTCATTTAATATAAGTTGTTAAGCTTCTTGTCATAAAGTTATTTATATTATTCCTTTGGCTTTATCAAGTCTACTTAATAATAATAATGCCTGCCTTTTTACTCTTGTAACTTCTCAGTACAGCTGGAGGTTTACTGGTTACATTATTATTACTTCCTTTCATTTTATTCCTATTCTTTCAGGAAATGTTGGTACATATTTTTCAGAGGTTACTGCAATAAAAATCCCCCAGAAAATGATAACAGGAATCAGGTAGAGAAATAGCATTCATTAAGACCTTGCTATGGGAGCTCTCTGCACAGATCAGTGGTAGTGTTTACTTAGCATTCACAGGTTTCTAGGTTGGATCTTCAACAGTATAAAATAGAAAGATCCTACTATGTTTTAGATGCTTAAATATGTTGGGATATTCTTGGCAAGATTTCTCTCCACCTCCTTCTTTTTTGTGAAGTGAGGCTTGATCACAAGGCCCTAGCATTGCCCCTAAGCTTTTATGCTCAAATGTTTTTACCACTGAGCCACTCAGCTCCACTTCTGGATATTTTAGTAGTTAATTGGAGATGAGAGTCTCATCAACTTTCCTGCCTGGGCTGGCTTTGAACCTGGATTTTCAGTTCTGAGCCTCTTAAGTAGCTAGGATTACAGGCATGAGCCACTGGCACCTAGAGTTGCAAGAATCTTTTAAGTAGGTACTATATCATCATTTTCAAAGCTGAGAAAGTTAAATACAATAAATTAAACATTAGTTTCTTTATATCTCAAAAGCATGTTGGGTGGTATACAAATATATATATAAATGTATTAGCTGAAATATGGTAGATTCCAGGAAGAACTTAAATAGTGTAATTCATTAAAAAGATAAAGTCAAAGTTCAACAAAATCAGTACCTGGAAGTGGGTACTCAAAAATGGTGGGGCTAGGATCAAGGGGAAAGGTGAAGACAAATGAAGTGGAAAAGTTGGGGAGAGTGGCAGTCAAGAATTCAATGTATATCCTACAAAATTAAGAAGAGTGAAGGAAGAGTTGGGCAGAGGAGGGATGGTGAGAACGGTGAAAGGGGTGCCATTGATCAAGATGTGTTCTAAACTGCTTTGATAAATGGCAATTCCTTTGTACCACAGTTCAAAGACAGTGTTAGGAAAGAGTGGAAGGTTTTACTTAGGGGTATTGCAATGCAGAAGGAAGAAAAGAGCTCAGCCAGGGAGGCCACTCCACCCACACAGGACCCATTTGTTTTCGGCCAGTCCTGCAGATTGAACTCAGGGCCTGAACACTGTCCTTGAAATTTCTCAAGGCTACTGCTCTACCACTTGAGCCACAGCACCACTTCCCGGCTTTTTCTGTGTATGTGGTACCAAGGAAGCCAACCCAGGGCTTTGTGCATGCTAGGCAAACACTCTACCACTAGGCCAAACTCCCGGCCCCAGCCCCATTAAAAAAATTATTAGGAAAATGAATGGGGAAGTTCTAGAGGACCCCGGTCCTCTTTCCTGGTCATCTGTGTCTACAAATTACTTCATAAAAAGGAAAAATAACTTTCATGTCATTACAACATGTGATGGTCTTGCAACTTGTAGCAAGGTACCCACGGACACTAAGCGTCTACTCTGGCCCAGAAAAACGGGAGATAAGGATGCTACTTTGGCAATTATATTTGCAAAGAATAACTCCCAGGTTCTTGAAGAAGATATTCTTGAGCTTTAGTGCTAACAAGAGGTTTTTAAAACTTTTGTATCTCAGATAGACAGTGAAACAATATAGTTATGAGTATTATTAAAAGTACATTCTCTGAGAAAAGTAAGATCAAGAGACTCGAGCCAGGAAGTTACCTGTGTAAAGTCCAGCAAGGCTGAGGGAGCTGAAGCTGATAAAGTGGCCTATGCTCTAGCGCTTGTGTAGGACACACAACTGGATCATTGCATCTGGTGACACTATCACCCAGCCTTCTATGTTCCCGTGTGGGAACTGGGGATTTGGTTCTCCAGCTCTTGGTCTTACTAGAAGGAGTGTTATCCTTTGTCTTTGGCTCTGGGGTCCTCTAGCATTTGTAAAATCATGGCTTGCTGATTTTGCAACTCCTCCAAAATCTCTTTCTATAAAGTTCTTGGTGCCATACCTAATGGACTTCTATAAGCAAATAATGGTACTTTCAAGATGGCCCTGAGTAGTTCATGCTTCTGAAGAATGAGCACAATAACTGCATTGCTGGGGTATGTAAAGAAAACAGAATAACCGTGGAAAAAAAATCTCAGCTGTAGAATTTTGCTAATCATCTCTATAGGGGATTATTGTTGGACGATTTCCAGTCATCTCCTCTCGGTTTCTTCTCAAGATGTTGAATCCTGAATGAGACAATCCTGGTTTTCCTCACTGAGATTTGATCAAACCTGTGGTCAGGGTGATTAATGCCTGTAGTGTGTCTCCTAATTAGTCTATGTGGAATCAAGAGAAAATTCCCTACAAGGGGGATGTTGCAGAAGCAAATCCCACAGATTCCCATTAGATTTTTACTTCTGTCCTTTAAAACATGTCCATGTGTTTGGATTAGTGAGGGCATAGTTTTCTGTCTGCTTGCATCAGATACTCAATGGAAGTCTTTTTCAAAGACCTTAATAAAATAAGTTTAAAAATTCAGAAAATAAACTACTTATTAAAAAGAACCATGATATGCGGTAACGCGACTGATCCCTGAGAAGCCAGTGGGAGCCCCGGGGAGAGTTCTCTTTTCTTTGTGAAGGTCAGGGCGCCCTGGAATGGGTTCGCCCTGAGAGAGGGGCCCTTTTCTTTTATTATGCTTTTTATTTTCAGTCATGGGACTTGAACTCTGGGCCTGGGCACAGTCTCTGAGCTCTTCATCTCAAAGCTACTGCCCTTTGCCCCTTGAGCCACAATGCTGCTTCCAGTTTTCTGATGATTACCTGGAGATAACAGTCTCACAGACTTTGGTACATGGGCTGGCTTTGAACCGTGATCCTCAGATTTCAGCTTCCTGGGTAACTAGGATTACAGGCGTGAGCCACCACTCCTGGCTTATTATGCTTTTTAAAGTTTATTTACTACTCACAAAAACCATTAACTAGAAAAAAAGAAAAAGAAAAAGAAAAGAAAGAAGAAAAAACTCATTAACTAATTTTACTACACAAAGGGGAATGACTTTACAAAAACATAAAAAATATAAAAATGCATATATTTTGGGGTCAGAATTCAAAAGAATCTTTTACAGTTCAACTATGAAAATCACTATCTTATATTTTATTATGTATTATTTACCTTTTCTTGTCCTTGATGAAGTCATTCATCATGTAGGAGGAAACATACAATAGTCATTCAACCTAATATATATAGCTAATCAGCTAGTTAATGAGTCAACAAAGATGTTAGAGCTGAAAATAAAAGGCATGGCTCATAAAATTGAAAATGCTTTGCTTCAGTCCAAAATGTATGTATTGATATCTTCATTTATGAATAAAGCATTTACTTTTAGTATTAGATTATCTGATAAGAGGTCTTCAGAGTTCTTTTAGTGTATCATCTAACACCACTCACATACTTTATCTACATTCTGGTGAATGTATATATATGTGTACATGTATGTATGAATGTGTGTATGTGTGTATATGTGTGTATGTATGTGTATATGTATGTAGGTATGCATATATTGCTGGGAGTTTATCCTAGGGTCATATACATGCTATAGAAGCACTATACTGCTGCTTCACCAGCCCTGTTTACAGTCAAGCAATTATTTAGAGACATTTGCAAATTAATGCAAGTCAATGACACTTTTAGAATTTTACGACTTCCTATTTTTGATATAATTTAGTTTTCCAAAACACTTGCTTTATTACTAAGTTAAAAACCAATGATTACTTTTTATAATCATACCTCATCAGCATATAGTAGTAAGAAATAACCTCTCACCAGCAGAATAAATAGAATAATAAGCACAAGAAACACAACTTCTTTCTTTTTGAGAATCAACTTATGATTTAACTTTCCAAGGCGATTGTATTAGATAGGGCTGCTCATTTTACCATGGGAATCAAGGTACTTTACTCAGGAGAAATAACATTCTGACAGTTCCACAGACATATCCCTTATTTATGTGTCATTTTTTTTGCCAGTCCTGGGGCTTGAACTCAGGGTCTGGGCCCTGTTTTTGGACAGGTTTTTTTTTAAATATATTTTTTATTGTAATTAATAGAAGGGTTACATGATATTTGCCAGATAAATGGGGCATTTAATTCCCATACATTGATACCCTTTCACATGTCTTGGTCCCCATTTCCCTTCCCCTCTCCCCCACCCATCATCTTGTTTTCCCCCGTTCCCTATCCAATTTCAGATAACCAAATACAAATATATCTGATATATCAGGTAACAAAGTGAGATAGTGTAACAATATGAGATAACCAAGGGACAGTAGAAGTGATGAGAGATAACATAGTACCTTAAGAACAACAATCACTAATTATATGGCTTATGTTTATATCATATTTTAAATGACAAGTTTAACAAACAATTATTCAAGGAGGGAATCTCTAATTACATTCTCAGGGACTTAGTATTTAGAACTTAATCTAAATTAGGCTAATGGTTTGTATGTCATAGAAACATATCAACTTATGAAATAAAACATTATGATTATAGAGTCATAGGTTTTTTTGTCTGTATAGTTATGTTTGTATTTCCATTACCATGTCCATAGCTTTGGGTATGCAGTTATTGAGTCCTCACTCTTGTACACTTTGGGTTTAATAACCATGCGCCTTTTGTTCCTTAGGTCTTGACTTGTCTCACTCAACATGATTCGCTCTAGATTCATCCACTTCCCTGCGAATGCCATTATTTTATCTTGTCTGTTGGCTATGTAGAATTCCATTGTGTATATATACCACATTTTCTGTATCCATTCATCTGCAGTAGGGCATCTGGATTGTTTCCATCGCCCAGCTATTGTGAATAGTGCAGAAATGAACATAGCTGAGCAGGTGTCTTTATAATATCCTGGGTCATGCTGTTCAGGATAGATGCCCAGAAGTGGTATGGCGGGATCATAGGGAAGGTCTATTTTCAGTTCTTTAAGGAACCTCCACACTGCTTTCCAGAGTGGCTGAAATAGTTTACAATCCCATCAGCAGTGCAGTAGGGTTCCTTTTTCTCCACAACCCCGCCAGCAACTGTCATTGTCTGAGTTCAAAATCTTGGCCATTCTTGTTGGGGTAAGGTGGTATCTTAGGGTTGTTTTTATTTGCATTTCCTTTATGACCATAAATGATGAACATTTTCTCATATGTTTTTCTGCCATTTTAATCCCTTCTTCTGATAGGTCTCTCTTTAGTTCCCTTGCCCATTTAGTGAATGGTTTATTGGGTTTTCGGGGGATTAGTTTCTTGAGTTCCCGGTAGATACTGGATATCAAGCATTTGTCAGATACATTGTTGGTGAATATCTTTTCCCAGTTGGTTGGCTGTCTCTCTACTTTTGCAACTATGTTTTTATCTGTACAGAAACTTTTTATTTTTAGGTAGTCCCATTTATCGAGTCTCTCTCCAATCTGTTGTGACCCTGGGATTCTGTACAGGAATCTGTTGCCTGTGCCTATGAGTTCCAGTGTCTCTCCTACATTATCATGTAGCAATTTCATGGTTTCCGGTCTGACGTTGAGGTCTTTGATCCACTTTGAGTTAATGCTTGTGCATGGCAAAAGGCTAGGGTCAATTTTTAGTTTTCTGCATATGGCTGCCCAGTTTTGCCAGCACCAATAATTGAATAGATTGTGTTTGTTCCATTGTATATCTTTGGCTCCTTTGTCAAATACAAGTTGCCTATAGCTATGTAGTTCTATTTCTAGGTCTTCTATTCTGTTCCACTGATCTTCTGGTCTGTTTTTGTGCCAGTACCAAGCAGTTTTTGTTACTATGGCTCTATAGTAGAGTTTGAAGTCTGGTATTGTAATACCACCAGCATTGCTCTTTTTGCCTAGGATTGTTTTGGCTATTCTAGGTCTTTTCTTGTTCCATATGAATCTTTGGATTATATCTTCAATTTCCATAAAGAATGTCTTTGGGATTTTGATGGGGATTGCATTGAATTTGTATATCAGTTTTGGCAGTATAGCCATTTTCACTATGTTGATTCTCCCTAGCCATGAGCATGGGATGTCTTTCCATTTCCTAGTGTCCTCTTTAATTTCTTTCATTAGGCTTTTATAATTTTCATTGAATAATTCCTTTACTTCTTTGGTTAAGTATATTCCTAAGTATTTTATTCTTTTGGGGGCTATTGCGAATGGGATCATTTTCTTGATTTGGCCTTCTGTTTGTGTATTGTTGGTGTACAAGAAGGCTACTGACTTCTGAAGGTTGATTTTGTATCCTGCCACTTTGCTAAAGTGGTTTATTAATTCTAGTAGTTTGGGAGTGGAGTTTGTTGGGTCACTCAAGTAGAGGATCATGTCGTCTGCGAATAGGGATAGTTTAATTTCTTCTTTCCCTATGTGGATCCCTTTGATGTCCTTTTCTTGTCTTATTGCTCTGGCTAAGGGTTCCAGCACTATATTGAATAGAAGTGGAGAGAGTGGGCATCCCTGTCTAGTTCCTGATTTTAAGGTGAATGGTTCTAGTCTTTCACCGTTCAGTATAATACTGGCTGTAGGTTTTTCATATATGGCTTTCACTATTTTGAAGAATGTACCTCTTATTCCTATTTTTTCTAGTGCTTTCAACATGAATGGATGTTGTATTTTGTCAAATGCTTTCTCCGCGTCCAGAGAAAGTATCATATGATTCTTATCCTTAGTTCTATTGATATGATGTATTACATTGATTGATTTGCGAATGTTAAACCAGCCTTGCATTTGTGGGATGAAGCCCACTTGATCATAGTGTATGATTTTTTAAATTTGTTTCTGGATTCTGTTGGCTAATATTTTATTGAGGAGTTTTGCATCTGTGTTCATTAGAGAGATAGGTCTGTAGTTTTCTTTTTTTGTTGGGTCTTTCCCTGGTTTGGGGATGAGAGTAATATTAGCTTCATAAAATGAGTTTGATATTGCTCCTTCTGTTTCTATTTCTCGGAAGAGTTTCAAGAGTATAGGTGTTATTTCATCTTTAAATGTCTTGTAGAATTCCGCAGTGAAACCATCTGGACCTGGGCTTTTTTTGGTTGGCATTTCCCTGATTGCTTCCACAATTTCATTGTAAGAAATTGGTCTGTTCAATTTGTTTACCTCATCGTTGTTCAGTGTGGATAGCCTATATTTATTTAAGAAATCATCAATTTCTACTAGATTTTCTTGTTTCTTTGAATATAGGCCCTGGTAGTACCTATTCATTATGGATTGGATTTCTTGGGAATCAGTTTTGATTGTTCCTGTGGGGTCTCTAATCTTGTTTATTTGAGTCTCCCCTTTCCTTTTTTTGATTAATCTTACCAAGGGTCTGTCAATTTTGTTGACTCTTTCAAAGAACCAACTTTTTGATTTATCAATTTTTTGTATAATAGATCTTATTTCAATTTCTGAAATTTCTGATTTATTTTTGTTATTTCTGACCTTCTAGCTGTTTTAGAATTAACTTTTTCTTGCTCCTCTAGGTGTTTCAGTTTTTTTAAGGTTATTTACGTGCTCTTCTTCTGTCTTTTTAATATGCAGTCCTAGTGCGATAAATTTGCCTCTTAGAACTGCCTTTGCTGTGTCCCATAAGTTCCTTTGTGATGTTTCTTGATTGTCGTTACATTCAAGGAAGTTTTTAATTTCATTTCTGATCGGATCTGTTACCCAGGGGTTATTCAGAAGTGTGTTGTTCAGTTTCCATGTGATTGAATGCTTTTTGACTTTGACTGCATTGTTCGGAATTAGTCTGACTTGTTTTTGGACAGGTTTTGCTCAAGGCTAGTGCTCTGCCACTTGAGCAACAGCACCACTCCTAGTTTTTTCTATGTATGTGGTACCAGGGAATCAAAACCAGGTCTTCATGCATGCTAGGCAAGCCGTCTACCACTAGGCTATACTCCTGGCCTTTATGTGTCATTTTTAGTCACAGAGTCAAAATACAATATAGATTTCTATTTCTGTGATGCAATATAACGTTAAAAATTCAGAAAGGTGTTTTTTAAAATTCTAGTATGGGTTGGATTGCTGGGCTGAAAGACAGAGAACAATGGCATATTAACTTAAAAAAGGGGACAAAAAGAGAAGTCCCAAACAACATTGCCCAAACTCTTTTGTCCAGATAAAGTTCAAAGTTCATTAGCTCCAATGGTTTTAAATAACATGATTCTAATTGCACAGCTTGTAAACAATAGAGTTAGGATTTAAAATCAATTCTGTTTAATGTTCATAATAGAAACTATTGCATGAAGGTGTTAGGATTCACTTAAATGTGTTATTTCCATCACAGGGACCATACATAAGGGGAAAGATTAATGTGGGGTTTTCCTCCCTGGACTATGCACATGGTTCCATGAGCTGTTGTCATAGATGATTGCCAGTCCTTTATTTAAAAATATGCATCCTTGCTGGCTGCGGGTGGCTCATACCTGTCATCCTAGCTACTCAGGAGGCTGAGATCTGAGGATTGCAGTTCAAAGCCAGCCCAGGCACAAAAGTCTGTAAGACTCTTATTTCCAATTAATCACCATAAAACTGTGACTCAAGTGGTAGAGCACCAGCCTTGAGCTGAAGAGCTCAGTGTCTATGCCTACTCCAGAGTTCAAGCCCCAAGATTGACCAAAACAAAATCCTGAGAAATACTTAAACACATTTGGTGTTGGTAGAGTACCAGCTAAGGAACGAAAGTGTCATATTGTATTTTGACCCTGAGACTAAAAATGAAAGTGTCAAATACCAAGTCTGAGTACTGGTCTTGGACAAAACAAACAAAAGAACGTATCAACACATCACTATATGAAAGCAAAATGAAACTACAAACAAAAACTGAAATGATTACTTCATAACTAGTTTAATAGCAGTTTCAAATGTTGACATTTACAATTTTAGTAATATTAAATAATACTTTTTATCAGTTAAAAATATCCATTTCCTTAGTATTGGTATCTCGTTCTCCATTTAAGTCTCATTTCAAAATTTCTTTCTCCCTTTTTCTTCCTCCTTGACAGCCCTTTCTTTTCTTCAGAAAGCATAAATATTCATAAAATAAACCTCTCACAACCCTTATGTATATCCTTGTAACAAACCTGGTTATCAGTGTCTTCTCTCACAAAGCTCTCACAGTTGCCTATTTTTTGGTCAAGTATGAGTTGTCTTCTCTTTTTCCAGGCAGGCACTGGACAATGCAGATTGACTCGTATATTTTTCTGGAGAAGGAAACACTATGTAGCAGTGTCTAAAAGGTCAGAGAACCCACTAAGTCCTTATTGTCTCGTTTTTTAAGTCTTGATTTAATTTCCTAGTTAAGTTTAAGAACTGTTCTTAACTCATCTTGGTAGCGCTGGGCATGCTCATCACTCTTTTTAGTGCAGTCTTTACCTCCTGATTCCTCAGACTGTAGACAAGAGGATTGAGCAGGGGAGTGACCACTGTGTAGGTCACTGCCACCAGCTGATCCTTGTCTGAGGCAGACTTGGACTTGGGCCGGAGGTAGATGATGGACGCGCAGCCGTAGTGGACAAAGACCACTGTGAGGTGAGAAGCACAGGTGGCGAAGGCTTTCCTCCTTCCTTCAGCTGAGGGGATCTTCAGGATGGTGTTGACGATGAAGCCGTAGGATATGAGGATCAACAGGAAAGGCACCATGATCACCAGGATGCTCAGGCTGAATAGAGCCAGCTCTTTGACATGGGTGTCTGTGCAGGCTAATTTGATAACGGGTGCCATGTCACAGAAATAGTGGTTGATCTTGTTGGGGCCACAGAAAGGCATGTCACAGATAAGGTTCGTAGCCACCAAAGCAATTAGGAAACCGGTGAGTCCTGACAGAGAAACCAGCCCCAGCCCCAGCCTTTTGTTCATAATGAGCGTGTACCTCAAGGGGTGACAGATGGCTGCATAGCGGTCATAGCCCATCACTGCGATGAGAAAGCAATTGGTACAGGCAAAGCCCAAGAAGAAGAAGAGCTGGGTGGCACAGGCCACGAAGGAGATGATCTTGGTGGCTGAGAGCAGGTGGGCCAGCAGCTGAGGGATGATCACAAATGTGTAGCAGGATTCAGAAAACGAAAGGATGAACAAGAAAGCATACATGGGAGTGTGCAGCGTGCGGCTGAAGCGGATAACTGCCATGATGGTTACGTTGGCCGCCAGGATGGTTAAGTACAGGAGAAGAAAAATGGCAAACAGCAGTAGCTGCAGCTCCCCAAGGCTGGAGAAGCCCACCAGCACAAACTGAGTCACCACCATGGTTCTGTTGAAGCTTTGCATCTGGATAACGTCTCTCTTGGAGTGAATCTGGAGAGACAAAATTATACCATTGTGATGGAAACATTTTCTTGAAATATATTTCCAGTCTTAAGAGGATTTGTCACTGTCTTCCAATCCATCTAGGTATAGATGCCCTCTTGGGCTTTATTTATTTATTTTTTTGGTATGAACTTGTTAATCTGGCTAAGTGTTGGTATTTTATGCCAGTAATTCTGGCTATTCAGGAGGCTGAGAGCTGAGGATCCCAATTTGAACCAGTTTGAAGCTACTAGGGACAGACAAATCAGAGAGCCTTTGTTTTTTTTTTACAGCATTTGTTTTAGTTTTGTTGTGTTTGTATTGTAATTTTTTCATGTAAGCAAACCAGACCTTTTATTCTGTTTCTCTTGTTTTGTAAAGATTGTTTTTGTGTAGTTAATATACAGAGGGGTTACAGTTACACAAATCAAATACAGACTTGTAACCACCAAAATGTGAAGAGTGAAGAAGGCATGATTCAAGTGAGAGTGCTGGGCTTTGAGCTTAAAAGCTAATTGAGTGTGTGAGGTCCTAGTTAAGTTCAATTTCCAGTACTAGAACTGAAAAGACAAAAGGAAAGAAATTGTTTATCTGTGTGTGTGTGTGTGTGTGTGTGTGTGTGTGTGTGTGTGTGTGTGTGTGTGTTTTGCTAGTCCTGGGTCTTGGACTCAGGGCCTGAGCACTATCCTTGGGCTTTCTCAGGGCTAGAACTCTACCACTTGAGCCACAGCACCACTTCTGGCTTTTTTTTTTCTATGTACGTGGTACCGAGGAATTGAACATAGGTCTTCGTGCATGCTAGGTAAGTACTCTACCACTAGGTCAACTCCCGGCCCCTGTTTATCTGTGCTTTTAAGGAACAAATACTTTTATCTCAAAGGTTAAAATTGAAGATACCAAAACCATTTAATGAAGTGGGAAAAATTCCTCAAATTAAGAAGAATACTATCTTCAGTAAGGAAAAGAACATTTAAATTAATTGCCCTATGTGATCCTGAATACCTGTGCTGTCTTGTTTTTTTTTCTTTTGGTGATCATAATTTATTCTCTTAACATTATTATAAAGATATTAAAATGCTGTGCCTTGGAGCAAAGATACAGGAAATAGAACATGAGTTTGAATCTTGCTTGTGGCAGTTCAAGTTTAAAAACATCATGATTTGTTATTTTCATTTGTGAAACATAAATTATAATAGAGATTAATTTAGGGTTGGTAAAAGAAGTAGGCAAGATAGAAGTAAAATGTTTGAAATGGACTTAGTAGATATCACCTGCTGTTTATGTGTTATGTTTTTGCCTTTGACTCAAATATTCACGTCTATAGGATTTGAAAAACATCACATGTTCAAAAATTTATGGGAGTAGATCCTAAAACATTAAATACTGTCCTTAAGTACCAGAATTTAAGTATTTTTATTTATAATCTACTCTATACCTACCACCTTGTCAGATTTCCTGTCCATGTCCCTTTCTCAAGTGACTAAAACATAGTTTCAAATGCTGCCTGTTCATGTAAAACTAATTTATCATTTCTTTCTTTTCTGGAATAATTCCATTAAAATGACTCAGATTTTAGATAGATATTTGCCTTATTCTTTCTACTTCTAGCTCATAAGATAAGAAAAAGTAACCAGAGGTTAGGAAATTTGGCCTGGTGAATGTACTCAAAGGTAGGCAGAACCACAAGGACTTGGCTCATGTTCAATTACAGTTTTACAAGTCTTTTCAACATTCTCCTAAATCATTTCGTGTGTGTGTGTGTGTGTGTGTGTGTGTGTGTGTGTGTGTGTGTGTGAGACTCTAACCAAAATTTGGTTTTATGCACAGAGATCATAGGCACATGTAAGCATGAATACGAGTACTAAAGTTATTTTATATCTTTTTTAATGCTGTTTTATGTGGAACACACATATAAATGTGTATCATATACAATCCCCTTCATACTCACGTTTGCCAATAAAATTTCCAGGACCCCTGAAGTCCACCTGGAAGCTCTTTCTCTTCATAAGATCTAGAGATTTAAAAATTGTGCACATATGGGCAGTAGGCTGGATTATACCTTGTACTATTTTATAATTAACTTTTCTATATAGTAGTCTCATATCCTTAAAGTGACTTTACTTGAGGCAGCATTGATAACTGTACAGTAGTATTGGGCACATAAAAGACTCTAAGAGAATACCTAATAATTGCTGGTATTAACTTAATAAATGCTGGTATTAATTATCCTGATTTTTTTCATTTTCTCATATGCTATGACTTGCTCTAAAATAGGTTTTTATGGTTTTCTGCTATGGTCCATATCATTCCTAAATTTAAAAAATTCTCTCAAAGTCATCTTTAATTTCAAGAGAGGAATCTATAGCAAGGCTTTCTGCCATTGATTTACTTCTACTTCTTGACTCCTTAGCATTGCTATTTTGCATATTAAAATGCAGCACGTGCAGACATGTACCTGTATTTTCATGTGCATATCTAACCAGTATCAAAGCTCTTCTCATTGTACGAATAGAACAGATATAGCTTAACTTTAGTGCAGAAATCTTTTCCATAATAATAAAAACTATGTCAATATATTTTAAATTAAAAATATTAGGAAATACTTGTTGCTTTGGATGGCTATTGACAAAAAAATACACTTAAACACTTACCTCCAAAAGATCAAGAAAGATGACATGTGACTTTGAGAGTGGTGACTTTGTCTGGTAGGTCTTGTAAGTGTCAAAAGAGGGAGAAGAAAGTCAATTGCAAAGCAATGCCTTATGCACTGAAAGATTAAATGACTGGCAGGGACTGCACTAACACATCTCATACAGGATTTATTTTCATGTTCAAATGTCCCAATCTCCAGGTTTTAAATAAGAGGCTGAAAATAGTCCAGTCTATATTCATATATCAGTTCTGGTTCTATAATTGGATTGGATAATATTTATAGTCTTCTGGGATTCTAAAGACTAGGGAGCCTGTGAGATTTCAACAGAGCTAAAGAGGAAAGAAATTAAACAACTGCATTTGGACAAAGGTATCATATTTGATAATAGAAGAGAGTCAGATGTGATAAGCAAAACATAATGAGACAAAACAAAAATACTCTTTGTATCTGCAAAGTACTTGATAGTAGATATTCTTTTAGCTCAGGGGGTTTATTGTTTAGTTAGTTTTGTAAGCTCTCTTAGAAGGTAGCTGTCAAGGAAATCAAGTTGACCAACAGGGAGGCTTCATAAATACAAAAATCCTGGCCCTGTTGAAGGCTTACATAGGTTGTGCCTGCATAAAAACTCAGATGATCATATATTGTATATGTGCTTAATTGGTTATTTGAAATAGGATAGGGAAGGAGGAAACAAAATGAGGGGCAGGGCTGGGGGTAGGGAAATGGGGACCAAGACATGAGAAATGGTATCAACGTTTGTGAAGTATTGCCTTCTATCTGGTGAATACAATGTAACCCTTCTATTAATTACAATAAAAATACATGGAAAAAAAACTCAGATGACTGGATTTCTCAACTGCATCTGCGGAATTATTGAGAGAGAATGACTCGTATTCAGTATTGATTCTCTGAGTGATTTGGCATTACAATGACTGGAAGATACATCATTTATGTGAACTGAGCTGATCTAGTAGGCAAGACAGAAGCAAAGCCAACAGGCAGGATGAAGGAGGTGCCAGTGGACCCAGGGCAGCTGAGCATGAGTACCACCACCAACCCTCAGGGCTGAGGGTTCAACCAAATGACTTGTTAAAGATACATTTCAAAACATTATAGAATAAGCAAGACGAAAAGAACAGAAAATATTAGGAATAAATGTGTGTGTTGTACCTAGGACACTCAAGGGAGTGTCCGCTCCTCCTCCTCCTCCTCCTCCTCCTCCTCCTCCTCCTCCTCCTCCTCCTCCTCTTTCTTCTTCTTCTTCTTCTTCTTCTTCTTCTTCTTCTTCTTCTTCTTCTTCTTCTTCTTCTTCTTCTTCTTCTCCTTCGTCTTCTTTCATCTTCTTCTTGTGGCATTCTGGTGCTTAAACTCAAGGCCTAGACACTGTTCCTGGGCTTTTATTTGGCTTAGGGCTAGTGCTCTACCACTTGAAACAGAGAAGAACTTCCAGCTTTTTCCTTTTCTTCTTTTTTAAATTGGAGATAAGACTTTCACAAACTTTCCTTCATTGTCTGGCTTCAAACTGGGATGTTCAGGTTTCAACCTCCTGAGTAGCTAGGATTACAGGCAAGAGTTACCAGCACTCTGCTGAGTTCTTTTTTTTTTATTGTAAAGTGATGTGCAGAGGGGTCACAGTTACATAAGTCAGTTATTGATTGCATTTCTTTTAAGCAGTGTCCCTCATTTTCTCCCAGATTTTCCCCTCCTAACACCCCTCTACCCTTAGTTGTTCAGTTCATTTCCAACATTAAGTCTAGTGACTATCACTGCTGAATTAGTTCACATTTTCCTCCACCATTTTTGTGTTTCCCCTTCCGCTCCCCTAATCAGATAAACTTACATACAAGACAAAAGTACAGAAATCAAATATGGTGAAAAAAGGGAAAAATAGAAAAGCAAATATGAAAGGAAGAAAGAAGCAATATTTACCATAGTGAAGGTATAGAACCAACCCA
The DNA here is from genome assembly GCF_031878675.1 of Megascapheus bottae. Taxonomy (NCBI): domain Eukaryota; kingdom Metazoa; phylum Chordata; class Mammalia; order Rodentia; family Geomyidae; genus Megascapheus; species Megascapheus bottae. The sequence continues at coordinate 2,242 of NW_028327620.1, read as the reverse complement.
GATGCCCCTCAGTAGATAATTGGATCAAGAAAATTTGGTGTTTATACACAACAGGATTATATGCTGTCACCAGAAAGAATGACATCACATCATTCCTAAGGAAATGGAAAGACTTGGAAAAAAATCATATTAAGTGAAGTAAGCCAGACCCAAAGGATCATAGGCTCAAAAGTTTCCCTCATTTGTAATAATTGGTACACATCTAGGACTCTCCTAGCAGAGGATTACAATAGCTCAAAACCTAGGTACATAAGGTCATATAAGATGAGACTAAATGAAAAGATCTCTAGGATATGGAAACAAGAGCTTTTTCTTGTGTGGTTGCTGTTTTTAATATACTATGTTATTTCTCTTCTCTTTTTTTGCCATTTGGTTAATCTCATATTGTTATTGTATCTGACTCTGTTATGTTTATTTGTTCATTTGAAATAGGAAAGGGAAGGAAGGAAAACAAGATGATTGGGAGGGAGTGGAGAGAGGGAAATGGGGAAAAAATGTGAGAAAGGGTATAACTGTGTGAGAAGTAATGCACCTACTACCTGGCAAATGGAACTGTAACTCCTCTATACATTACTACGAAAAAAAATTAAAAAAGGAAAAGAAAAGAAAAAAGGGAAGAAAGCAAGAAGGAGGAGGATGAAAAGAACTGCAAAAATTAAAATTAAAAAAACCCTCTTGTTCCTATTTCTTGGAGTTCATTTTGATAAGCGTCATTTTATATAATCATTTGCACATAGCTATTGAGCCCTTGAGATCCTCTCCTATGAATATCCTCCTTTGATCTCATTGTCTGAATGTTTAGAGTCCTGTTTAATTTATCATGTCCAAGTGTAATTTTTTGCCTTTTATTATCCATTGGATTTACTAATAGATTTATAGGCACATTCTAATTATTACAAATAGGGAAAACCATGTAACTTATGTTTCTGGGGTCTGGCTTACTTAGCTGAATATAATTGTCCCAAAATCTTTCCATTTCCTTATGAATGGGACAATGTCATTCTTTGTTATGGACAAGCTGCTGAATTCTTATTTCTGAGATTGGCTGTTCAGATTATTTGCGTAAATATTTCTGAAAACAATTGAAATCATTGGGCATACACATTTTTAAGTCTCTATAAATGTATTGAAAAGGTGAAGATATAGTAAGAGTCTTCAGATCTAAATCTGAGAGAAAGCAACATTGTTTCTAACTTACCCTAGATGAACTTGAGTGATAGTGTTTGACAGAGACTAGACTTCTGAACACAGGTATTATTTCCTAAAACTGTTGTTCATTATTTTTCACTCAAGTGTTAAAATTTCAAGCTGGGTGTGGTGGCTAAGACCTGTAATCCTAGTTACTCAGGAGGCTGAGATCTGAGGACCACAGTTCAAAGCCAGCCTGGGCACTAAAGTTCTTGGGGGGGGGACCTTGGGGCTTGAACTCTGGCCTGGGCACTGTCCCTGAGCTCTTCAGCTCAAGGCTACCACCCTACCCCTGAGCCTGGGTGCTGTCTCTGAGCTCTTTAGCTCAAGGCTACTGCCCTATCCTTGAGCCACAGCTCCACTTCCCATGTTCTAGTGATTAATTGGAGAGAAAAGTCTCTCGGCTTTGTATTGCCCGGGCTGGCTTTGAACCAAGATCCTCAGATTTCAGCCTCCTGAGAGGAGCTAGGACTTTAGGTAACAGCCATTGTGCCTGGATGGTGAGATTCTTATTTCCCATTAACAACTGGAAAACCAGAAGTGGTACTGTGGCTCAGGGGTAAGATAGTAGCCTTGAGCTGAAGAGCTCAGGACAACACCCAGGCAGAGAATTCAAGTCCCACAACCGACCAAAGAAAATTCAATGGATAATAGTATGATAATGGTGAAAACTGGAGGGAGAAACCTCTATTTTTGAGTATGATGTTGCTTGATTGGTCATTTCCAGCATTCGCAGGAAATTTTTCCTACATGTGTTAAGCTTTGTTACTTGGAAAGATCGGGATCCAAATTAATGCTGTGGCAGGAAAATGGTTCTTCCTACCACTCTGCGCAAGCCTGCTGACCTTGCATTCTCTTATTCCGTAGGCTGTAGATCATGGGGCTTGAAGAGTGGAGCTGCGGGCATCAGCTGTAGGCACACGGATCATCAGAGCCACTCCCCTCCGGCTCTGAGGAGAAGTCAGACTTAGGCCTTAAATAGATAAAGGAGGCGCAGCCATAGTGGACAGTGACAACGATGAGGTGAGAAGCACAGGTGGAGAAAGCTTCTGTA
>NW_028327619.1:72121-94357 GCF_031878675.1 Megascapheus bottae | reverse complement strand
TCTAACCCTAAACCTAACCCGAACCCTAACCCTAACCCTAACAACCCTTACCCTTACAGTAACCCTACCCTAACCCTAACCCTAACCCTTACTTTTAGCCTAACCCTAACCCTAAACCTAACCCTAAACCTTGCCCTTACCCTCACCCTAACTCTAGCCTTAACCCTAAACCTAACATTAACCCTAACCCTAACCCTAACCCTTACCCTTACCCTAACCCTAACCCTAACGATAAACCTTACCCTTACCCTAAACCTAACCCTAACCCTAACCCTAACCCTAACAGTAACAGTAACCCTAACCCTAACCCTAATCCTCACCCTAACCTTAACCCTTGTCCTAACCCTAAATCTTAACCTAACCCTAACACTAACCCTAACCACTAAACCTAACCCTTACCCTAAACCCTAACCCTAACCTAATCCTTACCTTAACCCTAACCCTACCCCTAACTCTAACCCTAACCATAACCCTAACCCTAACACTTACCCTAACCCTAATCCTAACCATTACTCTAACCCTAACCCTAAACTCAACCTTAACCCTAACCCTAACTCTAACCCTAACCCTTACCCTAACCCTAACCCTAATCCTTACCCTAACCCTAATCCAAACCCTAACCTCAAGCTTAACCCTACCCCTAACCCTAAACCTAACTCTTACCCTTACCCTAACCCTAACCCTAAACCTAACCCTAACCCTAACCCTATCCCTTACCCTTACCCCTATCCCTAACCCTAACCCTAACCTTTACCCCAACCCTAAAACTAACCCTAACCCTAACCCTTACCCTAACACTTACCCTAACCCTAGCCCTAACCCTAACACTTACCCTAACCCTAACTGTAACTCTAACCATAACCCTTACCCTAACTCTAACCCTAACCCTAATCCTAACCCTAACACTTACACTTAACCTAACCCTAACACTAACCCTAACACTTACCTAAACCTAACCCTAACCCTTACCCTAACCCTAACCCTAACCCCTAACCCTAACCCTTAACCTAACACTAACCCTAACCTTGACCTCAACCTTACCCTTACCTGAACCCTAACCCTTACCTTTACCCTAAACCTAAACCTAACACTAACCCTAACTCTAACCCTAACCCTAACCCTTACCCTACCCTAACCCTAACCCAAACCCTAACCCCTAAGCCTAACCTTAACCCTAACCCTAACCCTTACCCTTATCCTAACCCTAACCCTAACCCTAACCCTAACACTTACCCTAAACCCTACCCTAACCCTAACGCTAACCCTAACCCTTACCCTAACGCTAACCCTAAACCTTACCCTTTCCCTTACACTAACACTAAACCTAACCTTAACCCGAACCCTTACCCTAACCCTTACCCTACCCTAACCCTAACCCTAACCCTAAAACTTACCCTTACCCTAAACCTAACCCTAACCCTTACCCTAAACCTAACCCTAACCCTAACCCTTACCCGTACATTATCCCTACTCCTAACCCTAACCCTTACCCTTACCCTAACGCTAAAACTAACCCTAACCCTCACCCTAACCCTTACCCTTACCCTAACCTTAACCCCAAACCTAAACCTAACCCTAACCGTAACCCTAACCCATACCCTTACCCTAACCCTGCCCCTACCCCCAACCCTTATCCTAACCCTAAACCTAACACTAACCCTAAACCTTTACCTAACCCTAACACTAATCCTAACCACTAACCCTAACCCCAACCCTAACCCTAACCCTAAACCTAACCCTTACCCTTACCCTCACACTAAACCTAACCTTAACCCTAACCCTAACCCTAACCCTTACTCTTACACTAACCCTAACCCTAACCCCAAACCTTACACTTACCCTAACCCTAACCCTACCCTTACCCTAAACCTAACCCTAACGCTAAACCTAAACTAAACCTAACCCTACCCTTACCTTACCTTAACGCTAACTCTAACCCTAACACTTACCCTTACCCTAACGCTAACCCTGACCCTAACCCTAACCCTAACACATATCCTTACCCTAACCCTAACAATAACCATAACCCTAACTCTATCCCTAACCCTAACCCTAACCTTTACCCTTACCCTAACCCTAACCCTAAACTTAACCCCAACCCTAAATCTAACCCGTTCCCTAACCCTACCCCTTACCCTTACCCTAAGCCTAACCCTAACCCTAACCCTAACCCTAACCCTTACCCTTACCCTTCCCTAACCCTACCCTAACCATAACACAAACCTAACCAACCTAACCCTAACGCTTTCCCTAAACCTAAACCTTATCCTTACCCTAAACCTAAACCTAACCTTAACCCTAACCCTAACCCTTACTCTTACCCTTACCATAACCCTTAACCTTACCCTTACCCTAAACCTAACCCTAACCCTAACCCTAACCCGAACCCTAACCCTTACCTTACCCTAACCCTAACCCTAACCCTAACTCTTACCCTTACCTTAACGCTAACCCTAAACCTAACCCTAAATCGTACCCTAACACATATCCTTACCCTAACCCTAACCCTAACAGTAACACTAACCCTAAACATAACCCTAACCCTAACCCTAACCCTTAGCCTTACCCTAACCCTAACCCTAACCCTTACCCTAACCCTAACCATAACCCTAAACCTTAACCTAACCCTAACCCTCACCCTAACCCTAACCCTTAACCTTACGCTAAACCTAACGCTAACCCTCACCCTAAACCTAACCCTTACCCTTACCTTAACGCTAACTCTAACCCTAACACTTACCCTTACCCTAACGCTAACCCTAAACCTAACCCTAACCCTAACGCATGTCATTACTCTAACCCTAACCCTAACCGTAACCCTAACTCTATCCCTAACCCTAACCTTTACCCTTACCCTAACCCTAACCCTAAACTTAACCCCAACCCTAAACCTAACCCGATCCCTAACCCTAACCCTTACCCTTAACCTAAGCCTACCCCTAAACCTAATACTAAACCTAACTCTAACACTTACCCTTACCCTAACCCCTACCCTAACCATAACGCTAACCCTAACCTTACACTAACACTTACATTAAACCTAAAACTTACCCTTACCCTAAACCTAAACCTAACCTTAACCCTAACACTAACCCTAACCTTACCCTTAATCTAACACTAACCCTAACCCTAAACCTTACCCTTACCCTAAACCTACCCTAACCCTAACCCTAACCTTACCCTTAATCTAACCCTAACCCTAACCTTACCCTTAATCTAACCCTAACCCTAACCCTAACCCTAACCCTAACTATAACCTAACCCGAACCCTAACCCTTACCCTTACCCTAACCCTAACCCTAACCCTAACAGTAACACTAACCCTAAACTTAACCCTAACCCTAACCCTAATCCTTCCCCTTACCCTAACCCTAACCCTAACCCTAAGCCTTACCCTAACCCTAACCCTAACCTAACCCTTAACCTAACCCTAACCCTCACCCTAACCCTAACCCTTACCTTTATCCTAACCCTAACCCCTACCCTAACCCTAACACTAACTCTAACCTTACCCTAAACCTACCCCTAAACCTAACCCTAACCCTTACCCTTACCCTAACCCGAAACCTAAACTTAACCCTAAACCTAAACCTAACATTTACCCTTACCCTAAAGCTAACCCTAACCCTAAACCTAAACCTAACACATGTCCTTACCCTAACCCTAAACCAAACAGTAACCCTACCCTAACTGTAACCCTAACCCTAACCCTAAACCTTACCCTTACCCTTTCCCTATCCCTAACCCTAACCCTAACCCTAACCTTTACCCCAACCCTAAAACTAACCCTAACCCTAACCCTAAACCTAACCCTTACCCTTACCCTAACTCTAACCCAAACCTAACCCTAACCCTAACCCTAACCCTAATCCTAACCCTTACCCTTACCCTATCCCTAACCCGAACCCTAAACTTTACCCCAACCCTAAAACTAACCCTAACCCTAACGCTTACCCTAACACTTACCCTAACCCTAACCGTAATTCTAACCATAACCCCTACCCTAACCCTAAACCTAAACCTAACACTTACCCTTAACCTAACCCTAACCCTTACCCTAAACCTAACCCTAACCCTTACCCTAACCCTAACCCTAACCCCTAACTCTAACACTTAACCTAACACTAACCCTAACCCTGACCGTCAACCTTACCCTTACCCTAACCCTAACCCTTATCTTTACCCTAACCCTAAACCTAACCCTAATCCTAACCCTTACTCTATCCCTAACCCTATCCTCAACCTTAACCCTAAACCTAACCCTAACCCTAAACCTAACCCTAATCCTAACTCTTACTCTAACCCTAACCCTATCCTCAACCTTAACCCTAAACCTAACCCTAACCCTAAACCTAACCCTAACCCGTACCCTAAACCTAACCCTAACCCTAACCCTTACCCTTACCTTATCCCTACTCCTAACCCTAACCCTTACCCTTACCCTAACTCTAAAACTAACCCTAACCCTCACCCTAACCCTTACCCTTACCCTACCCTTAACCCCAAACCTAAACCTAACCCTAACCGTAACCCTAACCCTTACCCTTACCCTAACCCTAACCCTAAACCTAACCCTACCTGTAAATATAATCTTTACCCTAACCCTAACCCTAATCCTAACTCTAACCCTAACCCTTACCCTAACCCTAACCCTATCCCCAACCCTTATCCTAACCCTAAACCTAACACTAACCCTAAACCTTAACCTAACGCTAACACTAATCCTAACCACTAACCCTAAACCTAACCCTAACCCTAACCCTAAACCTAACCCTTACCCTTACCCTAACACTAAACCTAAACTTAACCCTAACCCTAACCCTAACGCTTACTCTTACACTAACCCTAAACCTAACCCAAAACCTTACACTTACCCTAACCCTACCCTTACTATAACCCTAACCCTAACCCTAACCCTAACCCTAACCCTTACCCTAAACCTACCCCTAACCCTAACCCTAACCCTTAACCTTACCCTAACCCTAACCCTAAACCTAACCCGAACCCTAACCCTAACCCTAACCTTAACCCTTACCCTTACCCTAACCCTAACCTAACCCTAACCCTTACACTTACCCTTAGCCTAAACCTAACCCTAAACCTAACCCTAACCCTTACCCTTACAGTCACCCTAACCCTAGCATTAACCCTAACCCCGGACCCTAACCCTAACCCTAACCTTAACCCTAACACTTCTCCTTACACTAACCCTAACACTAACCCTAAACCCAAACCTAAACATAACCCTAAACCTAACCCTTACCCTTACTCTAAACCTAACCCTAACCATAACCCTAACCATAAACCCTAAGCCTAACCCTAAAAATATCCCTAACCCTTACCCTTACCCTAACCCTAAACCTAATATTAAACCTAACCCTAACCCTTACCCTTACCCCTAAACCTAATCTTAACACTAAACCTTACCTTTACCCTAAACCTAACCCTAACCCTAACCCTAACCCTAACCCTAACCCTAACACTTACCCTTACCCTAAACCCTACCCTAACCATAACGCTAACCCTAACCCTTACCCTTACCCTTACCCTAACACTAAACCTAACCTTAACCCTAACCCTAACCCTAACCCTTACCCTACCCTAACCCTAACCCTAAAACTTACCCTTACCCTAAACCTAACCCTAACCCTTACCCTAAACATAACCCTAACCCTAACCCTTAACCTTACATTATCCCTAATCCTAACCCTAACTCTTACCCTTACCCTAAAACTAACCCTAACCCTCACCCTAACCCTTACCATTACCCTAACCTTAACCCCAACCCTAAACCTAACCCTAACCATAACCCTAACCCTTACCCCTTACCCTAACCCTAACCCTAAACCTAACCCTACCTCTAAACCTAATCTTTACCCTAACCCTAACCCTATTCCTAACTCTAACCCTTACCCTTACCCTAACCCTAACCCTAACCCTAAACCTAACCCTAACCCTAACCTTACCCCTAACCCTTACCCTTACCCTTACCCTAACCCTAAGCCTAACGCTAACCCTAAGATTAAACCTAAACCTTACGCTTAGCCTAACCTTAATCCTAAACCTAACACTATCCCTTATCTTCACCCTAACCCTAAACTTAACCCTAACCCTAACCCTAACCCTAACCTTAACCCCTAACCCTTATCCTTACCCTAACTCTAACACTAACCCCTAACCCTAAACCTAACCCTAACCGTAACCCTTAACCTTACCCTAAAACTAATCCTAACCCTAAACCTAACCCTAACCTAACCTTAACCCTAAGCATTACCCTTACCCTTACCCTAACCCTAACACTAACCCTAACCCTTACCCTTAACCTAACCCTAACTCTAACCCTAAATGTAACCCCTAAGCCTAACCCAAACCTTAACGCTAACCGTTACCCTTATCCTCCACCTAACCCTAACCCTAACCCTAACTCTAACCCTTACCCTAACCCTAACCCTAACCCTAACCCTTACCCTAACCCTAACCCTAACCTAAACCGAAACCTAACCCTATCCCTAAACCTAACACTTATCCTTACCCTAACCCTAACCCTAAACCTAACCCTATACCTAACCCTAACCCTAACCCTAAACCTAACCCTAAACCTAACACTTACCCTTAACCTAACCCTAAACCTAAACCTAAACCTAACCCTTAACCTAACCCTAACACTAACCTTAACCACTAACCCTGACCCTTACCCTAACCCTAACCCTAACCCTTTCCTTACCCTAATCCTCACCCAAACTCTAACCCTAACCCTAACCCTAACCCTTAACCTTACCCATACAATAACCCTAACCCTAACCCTAACCTAACCCTTACTCTTACCCATACCCTAACCCTAACCCCTAACCCTTAACCTTACCCTAACCCTAACCCTAACCCTAACCCTAACCCTAACCCTTACCCTAACCCTAACCCTTATCCTAAACCTAACTTTAACCCTAACCCTAACCTTACCCTTATCCTAACCCTAAACCTAACCCTAACCCTAACACTTACCCTTACCCTAACCCCTACCCTAACCCTAACACTAACCCTAACCTTATCCTAAACCTACCCCTACTCCCTAACCCTAACCCTTACCCTTACCCTAACCCTAAACCTAACCTTAAACCCTACCTCTAACCCTAACTTTTACCCTTACCCTAACGCTAACCCTAACCCTAACCCTAACACATATCCTTACCCTAACCCTAACCCTAACAGTAACCCTAAACCTAATTGCAAACCTAATCCTAACCGTAGCCCTTACCCTTACACTAACCCTAAACCTAATCCTAACCATAACCCTAACACTTATCCTAACCCTAACCCTAACCCCTTAAGTTAACCTTAACACTAACCCTAACGACTAACCCTAACCCTTACCCCAACCCTAACCCTAACACTTACACTTACCTTAAACCCTGCCCTAACCCTAACGCTAACACTAAACTTTACCATAACCCTAACCCTAAACCTTACCCTTACCCTTACCCTAACAATAAACCTAACCTTAACCCCAACCCTAACCCTAACCCTTACCTTATCCTAACCCTAAACCTAACCCTAACCCTAAACCTTAACCTTAACCTAAACCTAACCCTAACCCTTACCCTAAACCTAACCCTAACCCTAACTCTTACCCTTACCTTACCCCTAACTTTAACCCTAACCCTTACCCTTACCCTAACCCTAAACCTAACCTTAACCCCAACCCGAAACCTAACCCTAACCGTAACCCTAACACTTAACCTTACGCTAACCTTTACCCTAAACCTAACCCTTAACACTAATCCTAACCCTAACCCTAACCCTAACCCTTATCCTTACACTAACCCTAACCCTAATCCTAACCCTAACCCTAATCCTAACCCTAACCCTTACCATTACCCCTCACACTAACCCTAACCTTAACCCTAAACCTAACCCTAACCCTAACCTTAAACTTAACCCTTATCCTTACCCTAACCCTAACACTAACCCTGACCCTAAACTTAAGCCTAACGCTAAACCTAACCCTTACCCTTACACTAATCCTAACCCTAACACTAACCGTAACCTGTAAGCCTAACCCTAACCATAATGCTAACCCTTACCCTTATCCTAACCCTAACCCTAACCCTAAACCTAACCCTTACCCTTACCCTACTACTAAACCTAATCTTTACCCTAACCCTAACCCTAAAACTTACCCTAACAGTAACCCTAACTCTAACCGTAAGGCCTAACCCTGACCCTAACCCTAACCCTAACCCTAAACCTAAACCTTACCCTTAGCCTAACCTTAATCCTAAACCTAACCCTATCCCTCAACTTCACCCTAACCCTAACCTTAACCCTAACCCTAACCCAAACCCTAAACTTAACCCTTACCCTTATCCTTACCCTAGCTCTAACACTAACCCTAACCCTAACCTAACCCAAAACCTAACCCTTACTCTTAACCTAACACTAACCCTAACTCTAACATTTACCCTAACCCTAAACCTAACCCTAACCCTAACCCTTAACCTTACCCTAACCCTAACCCTAACCCTAAACCTAACCCTAACCCTAAACATAACCCTAACCCTTACCCTTACCCTTACCCTAACCATAACACTAACCCTAACCCTTACCCTTATCCTAACCCTAAACCTAACCCTAAATGAAACCCCTAAGCCTAACCCAAACCTTAACGCTAACCCTTACCCTTATCTTCCACGTAACCCTAACCCTAACCCTAACTCTAACCCTTACCCTAAACCTAACCCTAACCCTAACCCTTACCCTAACCCTAACCCTAAACCTAAGCCGAACCCTAACCCTGTCCCTAAACCTAACACTTATCCTTACCCTAACCCTAACCCTAAACCTAACCCTATACCTAAACCTAACCCTAAACCTAAACCTAACCCTAACACTTACCCTTACCCTCACCCTAACCCTAACCCTAACCTTAAACCTAATCCTAACCCTAACCCTACCTTTCTAACCCTAACCTTAATTCTAACCCTTATCGGTACCCTAACCCTAACCACTAACCCCTAACACTGAACCTAACCCTAACCCTAACCTAACCCTTACCCTTAACCTAACCCTACCCGGAAACCTAAACCTAACCCTTAACTAACCAGAACACTAACCCTAACCACTAACCCTGACCCTTACCCTAACCTAACCCTAACCCATTCCTTACCCTAATCCTAACCCTAACTCTAACCCTAACCATAACCCTTAACCCTAACACTTACCCTAACCCTAATCCTAACCCTTACTCTAACCCTAACTCTAACCTCAACCTTAACCCTTAACATAACCCTAACCTAACCCTTACCTTTACCCTAAACGTAAACCCGAACCCTAACCCTAACACTAAACCTTACCCTAAACCTACCCTTACCCTAACCCTAACTCTAAACCTAACCTCAACATTAACCCTAACCCAGCCTTAAACCTAACCATTTACCGTAACCCTAAACCTACCCCTAAATCAAATCCTAACAGTACCTTACACTTACACATAACCTAACAATAACACTAAACCTAATCCTAACCGCTAACCCTAAAACTAACCCTAACCCTAAGCATAACCCTTAACCTTACCCATACAATACCCCTAACCCTAACCCTAATCCTAACCCTTACCCTTACCCCATACCCTAACCCTAACCCTAACCCTAACCCTAAACGTAACCCTAACCCTAACCCTAACCCTTACCCTTACCCTAATCCTAACCCTAACCCTTACCCTAACGCTAACCCCTAACCCTAATCCTAACCCTATAACCTAACCCTAACCCTAACCCTAACACTTACCCTTACCCTAACCACTACCCTAACCCTAACACTAACCCTAACCTTAAAATAAACCTACCCCTACCCCTAACGCTAACCCTTACCCTTACCCTAACCCTAACCTAACCTTAACCCTACCCCTAACCCTAACTTTACCCTTACCCTTACCCTAACGCTAACACTAACCCTAACCCTAACCCTAACAAATATCCTTACCCTAACACTAACCCTAACAGTAACCCTAAACCTAATTGTAACCCTAATCCTAACCATAGCCCTTACCCTTACCCTAACCCTAAACCTAATCCTAACCATAAGCCTAACCCTTATCATAAACCTAACCCTAACCCTAACCCTTAACCTAACCCTAACCCTAAAGGCTAACCCTAACCCTTACGCTAACCATGACCCTAACCCTAACACTTACCCTAAACCTAATCCTAACCCTTACTCTAACCCTAACCTCAACCTTAACCCTAACCCTAACCCTAACCCTAACCCTTATCCTTACCCTAAACCTAACCTTAACCCTAACCCTAACCCAAAACCTAACCCTTACCCTAATGCTAATCCTTACCATAACCATAACCCTAACCCTAATCTCAATCTTAACCCTAACCCTAACCATAAACCTAACCCTTACCCTTACCCTAACCCTAACCCTAACCCTAAACCTAACCTTAACCCTAACCCTAACCCTTACCCTTAAGCTAACCCTAACTCTAAACCAATCCCTAACCCTAACCCTAACAATAACCTTAACACTTACCCTAACCTAACCGTAAACCTAACCTTAACCCTAACCCTAACCCTAACCCTAACACTAACCCTTACCCTTACCCTAACCCTAACCCTAACCCCAACCATAACCCTAACCTAACACTTACCCTAACCCTAATCCTAACCCTTACTCTAACCCTAACCCTAACCTCAAACTTAACCCTAAACCTAACCCTAACCCTAACCCTTACCCTTACCCTAAACCTAACCCTGCCCTAACGCTAACCCTTACCCTAACCCTAACCCTAACCTTAACCCTAACCCTTACCCTAACAGTAACCCTAACCCTTACCCTAACCCTAATCCAAACCCTAACCTCAAACTTAACCCTAACCCTAACCCTAACCCTTACCCTTACCCTAACCCTAACCCTAACCCTAACCCTAATCCTTACCCTGACCCTAACCCTAAACGTAACCCAAACCTTTACCCCAACCATAACCCTAACCCTAACCCTAACCATAAACCTAACCCTTACCCTTACCCTAACCCTAACCCTAACCCTAAACCTAACCTTAAACCCTAAACCTAACCCTTACCCTAACCTAACCCTAACTCTAAACCAATCCTTAACCCTAACCCTAACCCCTAACCCTAAAACTAACCCTCACCCTAACCCTTACCCTTAACCTAACTCTAACCCTAAACCTAACCGTAACCCTAACCCTACACTAACCCTTACCCTAACCCTAACCATACCCTAACCCTAACAATAAACCTAACACTTACCCTTACCCTAACCATAAACCTAACCTTAACCCTAACCCTAACCCTAACCCTAACCTTACCCTTACCCTAACCCAACCCTAACTCTAACCCTAACCATAACCTAACCTAACACTTACCCTAACCCTAATCCTAACCCTTACTCTAACCCTAACCTAACCTCAAACTTAACCCTAAACCTAACCTAACCCTAACCCTAACCTTACCCTAAACCTAACCCTGCCCAAACCCTAACCCATACCCTAACCCTAACCCTAACCCTCACCCTTACCCTAACACTAACCCTAAACCCTTACCCCTAACCCTAATCCAAACCCTAACCTCAAACTTAACCCTAACCCTAACCCTAACCCTTACCCTTACCCTAACCCTAACCCTAACCCTAACCCTAATCCTTACCTTTACCCTAACCCTAAACCTAACCCTAAACTTTACCCCAACCCTAACCCTAACCCTAACCCTAACCCTAACCCCAAACCTAACCCTAACCGTAACCCTAACCCTTACCCTTACGTTAAACCTAACCCTGCCCTAACCCTATCACTAACCCTAACCCTAATCCTTACCCTTACCCTAACCCTAACCCTAACCCTAACCTTTACACCAACGCTAAACCTAACCCTAACCCTAACCTAACCCTAACCCTAACACTTACCCTAAACCTAACCGTAACTCTAACAATAACAATTACCCTAAACCTAACCTACCTAACCCTAACCGTAACTCTAACCATAACCCTTACCCTAACCCTAACCCTAACCCTTACCTTAACCCTAACCCTTATCCTTACCCTAACCCTAACAGTAACCCTAACTCTAAACCTAACCCTAAACCTAACCCTTACTCCTAACCTAACACTAACCCTAACCCTAACATTTTCCCTAACCCTGAACCTAACCCTAACCCTAAACTTAACCCTAACCCTTACCCTTACCCTTACCCTAACCCTAACCCTAACCCTTACCCTTAACGTAACCCTAAACCTAACCCTAAACGTAAACCCTCAGCCTAACCCAAACCTGAACGCTAACACTTACCCTTATCCTCCACCAAACCCTAACCCTAACCCTAACTCTAACCCTTACCCTAAACCTAACCCTAACCCTAACCTTAACCCTAACCCTTACCCTTAAACTTACCCTAACCCTAAGCCTAACCCTAACCCTAACACTTACCCTAATCATAAGCCTAACCCTAACCCTACCCCTTACCCTTACCCTAACCCTAACCGTAACCTAACCCGAACCCTAACCCTATCCCTAACCCTAACACTTATCCTTACCCTAACCCTATCCCTAACCCTAAACCTAACCCTAACCTTTACCCTAACCCTAACCCTAAACCTTACCCTTACCCTTGCCCTAACACTAAACCTAACCTTAATCCTAACCCTAACCCTAACCCTTACCCTTATCCTAACCATAACCCTAACACTAACCCTAACCCTAACCCTAACCCTAACACTAAACCTAACCTTAACCCTAACCCTAACCCTAACCCTTACCCTAACACTAAACCTAACCTTAACCCTAACCCTAACCCTAACCCTAACCCTTAACCTAAACCTAACCCTAACCCTTACCCTAAACCAAACCCTAAACCTAACCCTTACCCTTACTTTAACCCTAACCCTAACCTTAACCCTTACCCTTACCCTAACGCTAACACAAACCTTAACCCTAACCCTTACCCTTACCCTAACCCTAACCCTAACCTTAACCCCAACCATAAACCTAACCCTAATCCTAACCCTAACCCTTACACTTACCCTAACCTTAATCCTAAACCTAACCCTAATCCTAACCCCAAACCTAACCCAAACCCTAAACCTTACCCTTACCCTTACCCTAACACTAAACCTAACCTTTACCCTAACCATAACCCTAACCCTTACAGTTATCCTAACCCTAACCCTAACCCTAAAACTTACCCTTACCCTAAACCTAACCCTAACCCTTACCCTAAACCAAACCCTAACCCTAACCCTTACCCTTACCGTAACCCTAACCCTAACCTTAGTCCCAACCATAAACCTAACCCTAACCGTAACCCTAACCCTTACCCTTACCCTAACCTTAACCCTAAACATAACCCTAACCCTAACCCTAACCCTTATCCTTACCCTAACCCTAATCCTAATCCTAACCCTAACCCTCACCCTAACCCTAACCCTTACCATTACCCTCACCCTGACCCTAACCTTAACCCTAACCCTAACCCTAACCCTAACCTTAACCCTAACCCTTATCCTTACCCTAACTCTAACACTAACCCTAACCCTAAACCTAACCCTAAACCTAACCCTTACTCTTAACCTAACACTAACCCTAACTCTAACATTTACCCTAACCCTAAACCTAACCCTAACCCTAACCCTTAACCTTACCCTAACCGTAACCCTAACCCTAAACCTAACCGTAACCCTAAACTTAACCCTAACCCTTACCCTTACCCTAACCCTAACACTAACCCTAACCCTTACCCTTAACCTAACCCTAACCCTAACCCTAAATGTAACCCCTAAGCATAACCCAAACCTTAACGCTAACCCTTACCCTTATCCTCCACCTAACCCTAACCCAAACAATAACTTAACCCATACCTTAACCCTAACCCTAACCCTAACCCTAACCATTACCCTAACCCTAACCCTAAACCTAAGCCGAACCCTAACCCTATCCCTATACGTAACACTTATCCTTACCCTAACCTTTACCCTAAACCTAACCCTATACCTAACCCTAACCCTAACCCTAAACCTAACCCTAACCCTTACCCTTACCCTCACCCTAACCCTAACCTTAACCCTAACCCTAACCCTAACTCTAATCCTAACCTTAATTCTAACCATTATCCGTACCCTAACCCTAACACTAACCCTAACACTAAACCTAAACCTCACACTAAACCTAAACCTTACCCTTAACCTAACCCTAACCCTAAACCTAAACCTAACCCTTAACCTAACCCTAACACTAACGCTAACCACTAACCCTGGCCCTCACCCTAACCCTAACCCTAACCCTTTCTTACTCTAATCCTAACGCTAACTCTAACCCTAACCATAACACTTACCCTAACACTTACCCTAACCCTAATCCTAACCCTTACTCTAACCCTAACCCTAACCTCAACCTTAACCCTTACCATAACCCTATCCCTAACCCTTACCTTTACCCTAAACGTAACCCGAACCCTAACCCTAACACTAACCCTTACCATAAACCTAACCCTTACCCTAACCCTAACCCTAAACCTAACCTCAACATTAACCTTAACCCAGCCTTAAACCTAACACTTACCCTTGCCCTAACCCTACCCCTAACTCAAATCCTAACAGTACCTTACCCTTACCCATACACTAACAATATCCTAAACCTAATCCTAAACCCTAACCCTAAAACTAACCCTAACCCTAACCCTAAACCTTAACCTTTCCCATACAATAACCCTAACCCTAACCCTAATCCTAACCCTTACCCTTACCCATACCCTAACCCTAACCCTAACCCTAACCCTAAACGTAACCCTAACCCTAACCCTAACCCTTACCCTTATCCTAACCGTAACCCTAACCCTAACCCTTACACTAACCCTAACCCTAACCCTAACCCTTAACCTAACCCTAACCTTAACCCTAACCCTAACCCTAACCCTTATCCTAAACCTAACCCTAACCCTAACCCTAACACTTACCCTTACCCTAACCCCTACCCTAACCCTAACACTAACCCTCACCTTAACCTAAACCTACCCCTACCCCTAACCCTTACCCTTACCCTTACCCTAACCCTAAACCTAACCTTAACCCTACTCCTAACCCTAACTTTTACCCTTACCCTAACGCTAACCCTAACCCTAAACCTAACCCTAATACTTATCCTTACCATAACACTAATCCTAACAGTAACCCTAAACGAAATTGTAACCCTAATCCTAACCGTAGCCCTTACTATTACCCTAACCCTAAACCTAATGCTAACCATAACCCTAACCCTCATCCTAACCCTAACCCTAACCCTAACCCTTAACCTAACCCTAACACTAACCCTAACGACTAACCTTAACCCTTACCCTAACCATAACCCTAACCCTAACACTTACCCTAACCCTAATCCTAACCCTTACTCTAACCCTAACCTCAACCTTAACCCTAACCCTAACCCAAACCCTTACCCTTATCCTTACCCTAAACCTAACCTTAACCCAAACCCTAAGCCTAACCCTAACCCTTACCCTAACCCTAACCCTTACCCTAACCATAACCCTAATCCTAACCTCAATCTTAACCCTAACCCTAACCATAAACCTAACAATTACCCTTAACCTACCATAACCATAACCCTAAACCTAACCTTAACCCTATCCCTAACCCTAACCCTTACCCTTACCCTAACCCTAATCCTAACCCTAACATTAACCATAACCCTAACATAACACTTACCCTAACCCTAATCCTAACCCTTACTCTAACCCTAACCCTAACCTCAACCTTAACCCAAAACCTAACCCTAACCCTAACCCTTAACCTTACCCTAAACCTACCCTGCCCTAACCCTAACCCTTACCCTAACCCTAACCCTAAACCTAACCCTTACCCTAACCCTAAACCTAACCCTTACCTTACCCTATCCCTAACCCTAACCCTAATCTTTACCCCAACCCTAAACCTAACCCTAAACCTAACCCTTACCCTAACACTTACCCTAACCCTAACCCCAACCCTAACACTTACCCTAACCCAAACCGTAACTCTATCAATAACCCTTACCCAAACCCTAACCCTAACCCTAACTCTAACACTTACCCTAACCCTAACCGTAACTCTAACCATAACCCATACCCTAACCCTAAACCTAACCCTAACACTTACCCTTACCCTAACACTAACAGTAATGCTTACCCTAACCCTAACCCTAACCCTAATCCCTAACCCTAACCCTTAAACTAACACTAACCCTAACCCTGACCCTCAACCTTACCCTTACCCTAACCCTAACCCTTACCCTTACCCTTACCCTACCCCTAAACCTCACACTAACCCTAACTCTAATCCTAACCCTAATCCTTATCCTACCCTAGCTCTAACCCTAACCCTAACCCCGAAGCCTAACCCTAACCCTAACCCTAACCCTTACCCTTATCCTAACGCTAACCCTAACCCTAACACTTACCCTTACCCTAAACCCTACCCTAACCCTAACGCTAACCCTAACCCTTAACCTAACGCTAACCCTAAACCTTACCCTTACCCTTACCCTAACACTAAACTTAAACTTAACCCTAACCCTAACCCTAACCGTTACCCCACCCTAACCCTAACCCTAACCCTAACCCTAAAACTTACCCTTACCCTAAACCTAACCCTAACCCTTACCCTAAACCTAACCCTAACCCTAAGCCTTCCCCTTACCCTAACGCTAAAACTAACCCTAACCCTCACCCTAACCCTTACCCTTACCCTAACCTTAACCCCATCCCTAAACCTAACCCTAACCCTAACCCTAACCCTTACCCTTACCCTCACCCTAACCCTAAACCTAACCCTACCACTAAACCTAATCTTTACCCTAACCCTAACCCTAATCCTAACTCTAACCCTTACCCTTACCCTAACCCTAACCCTAACCCTAAACCTAACCCTAAACCTAACCTTACCCCTATCCCATACCCTTACACTTACCCTAACCCTAAGCCTAAGCCTAACCCTAACCCTAAACCTAACCTCAACATTAACCCTAACCCAGCCTTAAACCTAACACTTACCATTAACCTAAACCTACCCCTAAATCAAATCCTAACAGTACCTTACCCTTACCAATACCCTAACAATAACCCTAAACCTAATCCTAACCCCTAACCCTAAAACTAACCCTAACCCTAACCCTTAACCTTACCCATACAATAACCCTAAACCTAACCCTAATCCTAACCCTTACCCTTATCCATACCCTAACCCTAACCCTAACCCTTACCCTTACCCTAACGCTAACCCTAACCCTTACCTAACCCTAAGCCTAACCTTAACCCTAACCCTAACCCTAACCCTAACACTTACCCTTACCCTAACCCCTACCCTAACCCTAACACTAACCCTAACCTTAACCTAAACCTACACCTACCCCTAACCCTAACCCTTACCCTTACCCTAACCCTAAACCTCACCTTAACCCTACACCTAACCCTAACTTTTACCCTTACCCTAACGCTAACCCTAATCCTAACCCTAACCCTAACACATATCCTTACCCTAACACTAACCCTAACAGTAATCCTAAACCTAATTGTAACCCTAATCCTAACCATAGCCCTTACCCTTACCCTAACCCTAAACCTAATCCTAACCATAACCCTAACCCTTATCCTAACCCTAACCCTAACCTAACCCCTTAACCTAACCCTAACACTAACCCTAACGACTAACCCTAACCCTTACCCTAACCATAACCCTAACCCTAACACTTACCCTAAACCTAATCCTAACCCTTACTCTAACACTAACCTCAACCTTAACCCTAACCCTAAACCTAAACCTAACCCTTATCCTTACCCTAAACCTAACCTTACCCCTAACCCTAACCCTAACCCTAACCCTTACCCTAATGCTAATCCTTACCATAACCATAACCCTAACCCTAACCTCAATCTTAACCCTAATCCTAACCATAAACGTAACCCTTACCCTTACCCTAACCCTAACCCTAAACCGAACCTTAACCCTAACCCTAACCCTTACCCTTAAGCTAACCCTAATTCTTAACCAATCCTTAACCCTAACCCTAACCCCTAACCCTAAAACTAACCCTGACCCTAACCCTTACCCTTAACCTAACTCTAACCCTAAACCTAACCGTAACCCTAACCCAACACTTACCCTTACCCTAAACCCTACCCTTACCCTAATGCTAACACTAACCTTACCCTAACCCTAGCAATAACCCTAACACTTACCCTTACCCTAACCGTAAACCTAACCTTAACCCTAACCCTAACCCTAACCCTAACCCTAACCCTTACCCTTACCCTAACCCTAACCCTAACTCTAACCCTAACCATAACCCTAACCTAACACTTACCCTAACCCTAATCCTAACCCTTACTCTAACCCTACCCCTAACCTCAAACTTAACCCTAAACCTAACCATAAACCAAACCCTTACCCTTACCCTAAACCTAAACCTGCCCTAACCCTAACCCTTAACATAACCCTAACCCTAACCCTAACCCTTACCCTAACACTAACCCTAACCCTTACCCTAACCCTAATCCAAACCCTAACCTCAAACTTAACCCTAACCCTAACCCTAACCCTAACCCTTACCCTTACCCTAACCCTAACCCTAACCCTAACCCTAATCCTTACCCTTACCCTGAGCCTAAACCTAACCCTAAACTTACCCCAACCATAACCCTAACCCTAACTCTAACCCTAAACCTAACCCTAACCCTAACCCTAACCCTAACCCTAACCCTAACCCTAACCCCAACCCTAACCCTAACCCTAACCCTAACCCTTACCCTTACCCTAAACCTAACCCTGCCCTAACCCTAACCCTAACCCTAACCCTAATCCTTACCATTACCCTAACCCTAACCCTAACCCTAACCTTTACCCCAACCCTAAACCTAACCTTAACCCTAACCTAACCCTAACCCTAACACTTACCCAAACCCTAATCGCAACTCTAACAATAAAAATTACCCTAACCCTAACCCTAACCGTAACTCTAACCATAACCCTTACCCTAACCCTAACCCTAACACTTACCCTAACCCTAACCCTAACCCTAAACTTAACCCTAACCCTTATCCTTACCCTAACCGTAACAATAACCCTAAATCTAAAACTAACCCTAAACCTAACCCTTACTCCTAACCTAACACTAACACTAACCCTAACATTTACCCTAACCCTAAACCTAACCCTAACCCTAACCCTAACCTTAACCCTAACCCTTACCCTTACCCTTACACTAACCCTAACCCTAACCCTAACCCTTACCCTTAACGTTACCCTAAACCTTATCCTAAACGTAACCCCTAAGCCTAACCCAAACCTTAACGCTAACCCTTACCCTTACCCTCCACCAAACCCTAACCCTAAACCTAACTCTAACCCTTACCCTTAAACTTACCCTAACCCTAAGCCTAAACCTAACCCTAACACTTACCCTAATCATAAGCCTAACCCTAACCCTACCCCTTACCTTTACCCTAACCCTAACCCTAACCCTAAACCTAACCCGAACCCTAACCCTATCCCTAACCCTAACACTTATCCTTACCCTAAACCTATCCCTAACCCTAAACCTAACCCTAACCTTTACCCTAACCCTAACACTAAACCTTACCCTTACCCTTACCCTAACACTAAAAATTACCTTAACCCTAACCCTAACCCTAACCCTTACCGTTATCCTAACCCTAACCCTAACCCTAAACCTTACCCTTAACCTAAACCTAACCCTAACCCTTACCCTAAACCAAACCCTAACCTTAACACTTACCCTTACCCCAGCTCTAACACTAACCCTAACCCTAACCCTTACCCTTCCCTAACCCTAACCCTAACCTTAACCCCAACCATAAACCTAACCCTAACCGTAACCCTAACCCTTACCCTTACCCTAACCTTAACCCTAACCCTAAACCTAACCCTAACCTTAAACTTAACCCTTATCCTTACCCTAAACCTAACACTAACCCTAACCCTAAACGTAACCCTAACCCTAAACCTAAACCTTACCCTTACCCTAACCCTAACCCTAACATTAACCGTAACCCCTAAGCCTAACCCTAACCATAACGCTAACCCTTATCCTTATCCTAAACCTAACCCTAACCCTAAACCTAACCCTTACCCTTACCCTAACCCTAAACCTAACCGTAACCCTAACCCTAACCATAACCGTTACCATAACGCTGACCCTAAAACTCACCCTAACCCTAACACATATCCTTACCCTAACCCTAACCCTAACAGTAACCCTAACCCTAACCGTAAACCTAACCCTAATCCTAACCCTTACCATTACCCTAACCCTAACCCTAACCCAAACCCTAACCCTTAACCTTACCCTAACCCTAACCCTAATCCTAAACCTAAACCTAACCCTTACCCTAACCCTAATCCTTACCCTAACCCTAACCCTAATCTCAACCTTAACCCTAACCCTAACCCTAAACCTAACCCTTACCCTTACCCTAACCCTAACCCTAAACCTAAACCTAAACCTAAACCTAACCCTAAACCTTACCCTTACCGTTACCCTTACCCTAACCTTAACCCCAACCCTAAACCTAACCCTAGCCGTAACCCTAACCCTTACCATTACCCTCAATCTAACCCTAAACAAACTCTACCTCTAAACCTAATCTTTACCCTAAACCTAACCCTAATCCTACCTCTAACCCTTACCCTTACCCTAACCTTAACCCTAACCCTAAACCTAACCCTAACCCTAACCTTACCCCTAACATTTACCCTTACACTTACCCTAACCCTAAGCCTAACCCTAACCCTAACCATAAACCTAAATCTTACCCTTAGCCTAACCTTAATCCTAACCCTAACCCTATCCCTTACCTTCACCCTAACCCTAACCTTAACCCTAACCCTAACCCTAACCCTAACCTTAACCCTAACCCTTATCCTTACCCTAACTCTAACACTAACCCTAACCCTAAACCTAACCCTAAACCTAACCCTTACTCTTAACCTAACACTAACCCTAACTCTAACATTTACCCTAACCATAAACCTAACCCTAACCCTAACCCTTAACCTTACCCTAACCCTAACCCTAACCCTAAACCTAACCCTAACCCTTACCCTTACCCTTACCCTAACCCTAACACTAACCCTAACCCTTCCCCTTAACCTAACCCTAAACCTAACCCTAAATGTAACCGCTAAGCCTAACCCAAACCTTAACGCTAACCCTAAGCTAACCCTAATTCTAAACCAATACCTAACCCTAACCCTAACCCCTAACCCTAAAACTAACCCTAACCCTAACCCTTACCCTTAACCTAACTCTAACCCTAAACCTAACCGTAACCCTAACCCTACACTTACCCTTACCAAAAAGCCTACCCTTACCCTAACGCTAACCCTAACCTTACCCTAACCCTAAAAATAACCTAACACTTCCCCTTACCCTAACCGTAAACCTAACCTTAACCCTAACCCTAACCCTAACCCTAACCCTTACCCTTACCCTAACCCTAACTCTAACCCTAACCATAACCCTAACCTAACACTTACCCTAACCCTAATCCTAACCCTTACTCTAACCCTAACCCTAACCTCAAAATTAACCCTAAACCTAACCCTAACCCTAACCCTTACCCTTACCCTAAACCTAACCCTGCCCTAACCCTAACCCTTACCCTAACCCTAACCCTAAACCTAAACCTGACCCTTACCCTAACCCTAACCCTAACCCTTAACCTAACACTAATCCAAACCCTAACCTCAAACTTAACCCTAACCTTAACCCTAACCCTAACCCTTACCCTTACCCTAACCCTAACCCTAACCCTAACCCTAACCCTAATCCTTACCCTTATCCCAACCCTAACCCTAACCCTAACCTTTACCCCAACCCTAACCCTAACCCTATCCCTAACCCTAACCCTAAACCTAACCCCAACCCTAACCTTACCCTTACCCTTACCCTAAACCTAACCCTGCCCTAACCCTAACCCTAACCCTAATCCTTACCCTTACCCTAACCCTAACACTAACCCTAAACTTTACCCCAACCCTAAACCTAACCCTAACACTAACCCAAACCCTAACACTTAACCTAACCCTAACCTAACTCTAACAATAACACTTACCCTAACCCTAACCCTAACACTAACCATAACACTTACCCTAACCCTAACCATAACTCTAACCATAACCCTTACGCTAACCCTAACCCTAACCCTATACTTAACCCTAACCCTTATCCTTACCCTATA
>NW_028327619.1:0-70000 GCF_031878675.1 Megascapheus bottae | reverse complement strand
GTGTAAAGTTTAGGGTAAGGGTTAGGGTTAGTGTTAGTTAATGATTAGGGTTAGGGGTTAGGATTAGGTTAGGGTTAGGGTTAGGGTAAGGGTTAGGGTTAGGGTTAGGGTTAGGGTAAGGGTTAGTGTTAGAGTTAGGGTTAGGGTAAGGGTAAGTGTTAGGGTTAGGGTTAGGGATAGGGTAAGGGTAAGGGTTATTGTTAGAGTTAGGGTTAGGGTTAGGGTTAGGGTTAACTATGGGTTAGGGTAAGGGTTAGGGTTAGGGTTTTGGTATGGGTAAGGGTAAAGGTTAGGGTTAGGGTTAGGGTTAGTTTTAGGGTTAGGGGTTAGGATTAGGTTTAGGGTTAGTGTTAGGGTATGGGTAATGGTAAGGGTTAGGGTTAGGGTTTGGTTTAGGGTTAGGGTTAGGGTAAGGGTAAGGGTAAGTGTTAGGTTTAATGTTAGGGTTAGGTTAATGTTGAGGTTAGGTTTAGGGTTAGGGTTAGGGTAAGGGTTAGGGTTAGGGTAAGGCTTAGGGTAGGGTTAGGGTTCGGGTTACGTTTAGGGTAAGGGTAAGGGTTAGTGTTAGGGTTATGGTTAGTGTTAAGTTTGAGGTTAGGGTTAGGGTTAGAGTAAGGGTTAGGATTAGGGTTAGAGTAAGTGTTATGGTTAGGGTTATGGTTAGGGTTAGAGTTAGGGTTAGGATTAGGGTAAGGTAAAGGTTAGGGTTAGGGTTAGGGTTAGGTTAAGGGTTATGGTTAGTGGTTAGGGTTAGTGTTAGGGTTAGGGTTAGTGTTAGGTTTTGGTTAAGTGTTAGGGTTAGGGTTACGGTTATGGTTAGGGTTAGGTTTAGAGTTTGGGTTAAGGTAAGGGTAAGGGTAGGTTAGGGTTAGGGTTAGGCTTAGGTTTAGGTTTCGGGTTAGGTTTAGGGTTAGGATTTGAGTTAGGTTTAGGGTTAGGGTAACGGTAAAGTTTTAGGGTTAGGATTAGGGTTAGGGTTAGGTTAAGCGTTAGGGTTAGTGTTAGGATTAGGTTGAGGGTGAAGGGTTAGGGTTAGGGTTAGGGTAAGGGTTAGGGTTAGCGTTAGGGTTAGGGCAGGGTTTAAGGCAAGGTAAGTGTTAGGGTTAGGGTTAGGGTTAAGGTTAGGATAAGGGTAAGGGTTAGGGTTAGGTTTAGGGTTAGGCTTACGGGTTAGGGTTAGGGATAGGGTTAGTTTTAGTGTTAGGGGTTAAGGTTAGGGTTAGGGTTAGGTTTAGTGTAAGGGTTAGTTTAAGGATAAGGGTTAGGGTTAGGGTTAGGTTTAGGGTTAGGGTTAGGGTTAGGGTAAGGGTAAGGGTTAGATTTAGGTTAAGGTTAGGGTTAAGGTTGAGGTTAGGGTTAGGGTTAGGGTTTAGATAAAGGGTTAGGGTTACGGTAAGGGTTACGGTTTGGGTTAGGGTTGGGGTTAGGTTTAGGGTAAGGTTAAGGGTTAGGGTTAGGGTTAGGGTTAAGGTTGAGGTTAGGATTAGGGTTATGGTTAGGGTTAGTGTTAGGGTTAGGGTTATGGTTAGTGTTAGAGTTAGGGTTAGGATTAGGGAAATGGTAAGGTTTAGGGTTAGGGTTAGGATAAGGGTTAGAGTTAGAGTTAGGATTAGAGGTTAGGGTTAGGGTAAGTGTAAGGTTAGGGTTAGGGTTAAGGTTATGGTTAGGGTTAGGGTTACTGTTAGGGTTAGGGTTAGGGTAAGGATATGTGTTAGGGTTTGGGTTAGGGTTAGGGTTAGCGTTAGGGTAAGGGTAAAAGTTAAGGTTAGGGTGAGGGTTAAGGTTAGGTTTAGGGTTAGGGTAAGGGTAAGGGTTAGGGTTAGGGTTAGGGTTAGGGTAAGTTTAGGGTTAGTGTTAGGGTTAGGGTAGGTGTTAGTGTAAGGGTAAGAGTTAGGGTTAGGTTTAGGGTTAGGATAAGGGTAAGGGTTAGGGTTAGCGTTAGCGTTAGCGTTAGGGTTAGGGTTAGCATTACGGTTAGGGTTAGGGTGAGGGTAAGGGTAAAGGTTAGGGTTAGGTTTAGGGTTAGAGTTAGGGTTAGGTATAGGGTTAGGTTTAGTTTTAGTGGTAAGGTTTAGGGTTAGGTTTGGGATTAGGGTTAGGGTTAGGGTTAGGGTAAGGGTAAGGTTTAGTGTTAGGGTTAGGGTTATATTTAGTATTAGGTTAAGGGTAAGGGTTAGGGTTAGAGTTAGGGTTAGGGTAAGTTTTAGGGTTATGGATATGGTTAGGGTTAGGGTAAGGGTAGGTGTTAGTGTTAGGTTTGGGTTATGGTTAGGATAAGGGTAAGGGTTAGGGTTAGGGTTAGGTTTAGGGAAAGGGTTAGGGTTAGGTTAGGGTAAGGGTAAGTTTTAGGGTTAGGGTTAGGTTTAGGATTATGTTTAGGGTAAGGGAAAGGGTTAGGGTTAGGTTTAGGGTTAGGTTTAGGTTTAGGGTAAGTGTAAGGGTTAGCGTTAGGGTTAGGGTAAGGGTAAGGTTTAGGGTTAGGCTTAGGGTAGGGGTTAGGGTAAGAGTAAGTGTTAGGGTTATGGTTAGGGTTAGGATAAATGTAATGGTTAGGGTAGGGTTAGGGTTAGGGGTTAGTGTTAGGTTTAGGGTTAGGGTTAGGGTAAGGTTAAGGGTTAGGGTTAGGTTTTGGTTTAGGGTTAGGTTAGGGTAAGGTAAGGGTTAGGGTTAGGTTTACGTGTTTGGGTTAAGGTTAGGGTTAGGGTTAGGGTTAGGGTTTGGGTTAGGGTTAGGTTTAGGGTTAGGGTTAGTGTAAGGGTAAGTGTTAGGTTTAGGGTTAGGTTAAGCGAAAGGGTAAGGGTTAGGGTTAGGTTTAGGGTTAGATTAAGGATTAGGGTTAGGGTTAGGGAAATGTTAGGTTTAGGGTTAGCATTAAAGTTACAGTTAGGGTTAGGGTAAGGGTAAGAGTTTTGGTTAGAGTTTGGGTTTGGGTAAGGTTTAGTGTTAGGGTTAGGGGTAAGGTTAGGGTTAAGGTTTAGGGTAAGAGTAAGGGTTAAGGTTAGGGTTTGGGCCAGGGTTATTGTTAGGGTAAGGGTTAGGGTTAGGGTACGGTTAAGGGTAAGGGTTATGTTAGAGTTAGGGTTAGGTTTAGAGTTAGGGTTAGATTTAGGGTAAGGCTAAGGGTTAGTGTTAGAGTTAGGGTTAAGGTTAGGGTTAGGGTTAGCGTTAGGGTAAGGGTAAGGGTTAGGGTCAGGGTTAAGTTAAGGGTAAGGGATAGGGTTAGGTTTATGGTTAGGGTTAGGTTTAGGGTTAGGTTTAGTGTAAGGGTAAGTTTTAGGGTTAGTTTGGGGGTAAGGGTTGGGTTTAGGGTTAGGGTAAGGGTAAGGTTTAGGGTTAGGGTTATTGTTACGTTAGGATTAGGGTTAGGGTTAGGTAAGGGTTAGGTTTAGGGTAAGGGAAAGGGTTACGGTTAGGGTTAGGGTTAGTGTTTGGATAAGGGTAAGGGTTAGGGTTAGAGTTAGGGTTAGGGTGAAGGTTAGGCTTAGGATTAGGGTTAAGGTTACGGTAAGGGTTAGGGTTAGGGTTAGGGTTAGCGTTAGGGTAAGAGTAAGGGTTAGGGGTAGGGTTAGGGTTAAGGTAAGGGTTAGGTTTAGGGTAAGGGAAAGGGTTACGTTAGGGTTAGGGTTAGTGTTTGGATAAGGGTAAGGGTTAGGGTTAGAGTTAGGGTTAGGGTGAAGGTTAGGCTCAGGATTAGGGTTAGGGTTAGGGTAAGGGTAAGGGTTAGGATTAGGGTTAATGTTAGGGTTAAGGTTAGGGTTAGGGTTATGGTTAGGGTAAGGGTTAGGGTTAGTGTTAGGGTAAGGGTTAGGTTAGGGTTAGGGTTAGGGTTAGAGTTTGGGTTAGATTTAGGGTAAGGGTAAGGGTTAGTGTTAGAGTTAGTGTTAAGGTTAGGGTTCGGTTAGCGTTAGGGTAAGGGTAAGGGTTAGGTTCAGGGTTAAGTTAAGGGTAAGGGTTAGGGTTAGTGTTAGGTTTATGGTTAGGGTTAGGTTTAGTGTAAGTGTAAGGTTTAGGAGTTAGGTTTGGGGGGTAAAGGGTTAGGTTTAGGGTTAGGTAAGTGTAAGTTTTATGGTTAGGGTTACTGTTACGTTTAGCATTAGGGTAAGGGTTAGATTTAGCTTAGGTTAAGGGTTAGGGTTATGGTTATGGTTAGGGTTAGGTTAGGGTAAGGGTAAGTGTTAAGATTTAGGGTTAGGGTTAGGGTTAGGGTAAGGGTAAGGGTTAGGGTTAGGGTTAAGGTTAGGGTTAAGTTTGAGGTTAGGGTTTGGATAAGGGTTACGGTAAGGGTTAGGGTTTCGGTTAGGGTAAGTGTTAGGGTTAGGGTTAGGGTTACTGGTTAGGGCAGGTTAGGTTTAGGGTAAGAGTTAGGGTTAGGGTTAGGTTTAGGGTTAAGGTTAAGGTTAGGGTTAGCGTTAGAGTAAGGGTTAGGATTAGGGTTAGGGTAAGTGTCTAGGTTAGCGTTATGTTTAGGGTTAGAGTTAGGGTTAGGGTTAGGGTAAGTGTAAGGGTTAGGGTTAGGGTTAGGTTAGGGTTAAGTTAGTTTAAGGGTTAGGTAAGGGTAAGTGTTAGGGTTAGGGTTAGGTTAGGGTAAGGGTTAGGGTTAGGTTTAGGTTAGGTTTAGCGTGAGGGTAAGGGTAAGGGTTAGGTTTAGAGTTAGGGTTAAGGTAAGGGTAAGTGTTAGGGTTAGGGTTAGGGTTAGGGTTAGGGTTAGGTTTAGGGTTAGGGTTAGGATTAGAGTTAGGTTTAGGGTTAGCGTTATGGTAAGGCTTAGGGTTAGGGTTAGGGTTAATTTTAAGTGTAAAGTTTAGGTAAGGGTTAGGGTTAGTGTTAGGTTAATGATTAGGGTTAGGGGTTAGGATTAGGGTTAGGGTTAGGGTTAGGGTAAGGGTTAGGGTTAGGGTTAGGGTTAGGGTAAGGGTTAGTGTTAGAGTTAGGGTTAGGGTAAGGGTAAGTGTTAGGGTTAGGGTTAGGGATAGGGTAAGGGTAAGGGTTATTGTTAGAGTTAGGGTTAGGGTTAGGGTTAGGGTTAACTATGGGTTAGGGTAAGGGTTAGGGTTAGGGTTTTGGTATGGGTAAGGGTAAAGGTTAGGGTTAGGGTTAGGGTTAGTTTTAGGGTTAGGGGTTAGGATTAGGTTTAGGGTTAGTGTTAGGGTATGGGTAATGGTAAGGGTTAGGGTTAGGGTTTGGTTTAGGGTTAGGGTTAGGGTAAGGGTAAGGGTAAGTGTTAGGTTTAATGTTAGGGTTAGGTTTAATGTTGAGGTTAGGTTTAGGGTTAGGGTTAGGGTAAGGGTTAGGGTTAGGGTAAGGCTTAGGGTAGGGTTAGGGTTCGGGTTACGTTTAGGGTAAGGGTAAGGGTTAGTGTTAGGGTTATGGTTAGTGTTAAGTTTGAGGTTAGGGTTAGGGTTAGAGTAAGGGTTAGGATTAGGGTTAGAGTAAGTGTTATGGTTAGGGTTATGGTTAGGGTTAGAGTTAGGGTTAGGATTAGGGTAAGGTAAAGGGTTAGGGTTAGGGTTAGGGTTAGGTTAAGGGTTATGGTTAGTGGTTAGGGTTAGTGTTAGGGTTAGGGTTAGTGTTAGGTTTTGGTTAAGTGTTAGGGTTAGGGTTACGGTTATGGTTAGGGTTAGGTTTAGAGTTTGGGTTAAGGTAAGGGTAAGGGTTAGGGTTAGGGTTAGGCTTAGGTTTAGGTTTCGGGTTAGGTTTAGGGTTAGGATTTGAGTTAGGTTTAGGGTTAGGGTAACGGTAAGTTTTAGGGTTAGGATTAGGGTTAGGGTTAGGTTAAGCGTTAGGGTTAGGGTTAGGATTAGGTTGAGGGTGAGGGTTAGGGTTAGGGTTAGGGTAAGGGTTAGGGTTAGCGTTAGGGTTAGGGCAGGGTTTAAGGCAAGGTAAGTGTTAGGGTTAGGGTTAGGGTTAAGGTTAGGATAAGGGTAAGGTTAGGGTTAGGTTTAGGGTTAGGCTTACGGGTTAGGGTTAGGGATAGGGTTAGTTTTAGTGTTAGGGGTTAAGGTTAGGGTTAGGGTTAGGTTTAGTGTAAGGGTTAGTTTAAGGATAAGGGTTAGGGTTAGGGTTAGGTTTAGGGTTAGGGTTAGGGTTAGG
The DNA here is from genome assembly GCF_031878675.1 of Megascapheus bottae. NCBI lineage: Eukaryota > Metazoa > Chordata > Mammalia > Rodentia > Geomyidae > Megascapheus > Megascapheus bottae. The sequence goes on along the minus strand of NW_028327619.1, from coordinate 63,910 downwards.
GTAAGGGTAAGGGTTAGATTTAGGGTTAAGGTTAGGGTTAAGGTTGAGGTTAGGGTTAGGTTTAGGGTTAGATAAAGGGTTAGGGTTACGGTAAGGGTTACGGTTTGGGTTAGGGTTGGGGTTAGGTTTAGGGGTAAGGTTAAGGGTTAGGGTTAGGGTTAGGGTTAAGGTTGAGGTTAGGATTAGGGTTATGGTTAGGGTTAGTGTTAGGGTTAGGGTTATGGTTAGTGTTAGAGTTAGGGTTAGGATTAGGGAAATGGTAAGGTTTAGGGTTAGGGTTAGGATAAGGGTTAGAGTTAGAGTTAGGATAGGGTTAGGGTTAGGGTAAGTGTAAGGGTTAGGGTTAGGGTTAAGGTTATGGTTAGGGTTAGGGTTACTGTTAGGGTTAGGGTTAGGGTAAGGATATGTGTTAGGGTTTGGGTTAGGGTTAGGGTTAGCGTTAGGGTAAGGGTAAAAGTTAAGGTTAGGGTGAGGGTTAAGGTTAGGTTTAGGGTTAGGGTAAGGGTAAGGGTTAGGGTTAGGGTTAGGGTTAGGGTAAGTTTAGGGTTAGTGTTAGGGTTAGGGTAGGTGTTAGTGTAAGGGTAAGTGTTAGGGTTAGGTTTAGGGTTAGGATAAGGGTAAGGGTTAGGGTTAGCGTTAGCGTTAGCGTTAGGGTTAGGGTTAGCATTACGGTTAGGGTTAGGGTGAGGGTAAGGGTAAAGGTTAGGATTAGGTTTAGGGTTAGAGTTAGGGTTAGGTATAGGGTTAGGTTTAGTTTTAGTGGTAAGGTTTAGGGTTAGGTTTGGGATTAGGGTTAGGGTTAGGGTTAGGGTAAGGGTAAGGTTTAGTGTTAGGGTTAGGGTTATATTTAGTATTAGGTTAAGGGTAAGGGTTAGGGTTTAGAGTTAGGGTTAGGGTAAGTTTTAGGGTTATGGATATGGTTAGGGTTAGGGTAAAGGGTAGGTGTTAGTGTTAGGTTTGGGTTATGGTTAGGATAAGGGTAAGGGTTAGGGTTAGGGTTAGGTTTAGGGAAAGGGTTAGGGTTAGGTTTAGGGTAAGGGTAAGTTTTAGGGTTAGGGTTAGGTTTAGGATTATGTTTAGGGTAAGGGAAAGGGTTAGGGTTAGGTTTAGGGTTAGGTTTAGGTTTAGGGTAAGTGTAAGGGTTAGCGTTAGGGTTAGGGTAAGGGTAAGGTTTAGGGTTAGGCTTAGGGTAGGGGTTAGGGTAAGAGTAAGTGTTAGGGTTATGGTTAGGGTTAGGATAAATGTAATGGTTAGGGTTAGGGTTAGGGTTAGGGGTTAGTGTTAGGTTTAGGTTAGGGTTAGGGTAAGGTTAAGGGTTAGGGTTAGGTTTTGGTTTAGGGTTAGGTTAGGGTAAGGTAAGGGTTAGGTAGTTAGTGTTTAGTGTTTGGGTTAAGGTTAGGGTTAGGGTTAGGGTTAGGGTTTGGGTTAGGGTTAGGTTTAGGGTTAGGGTTAGTGTAAGGGTAAGTGTTAGGTTTAGGGTTAGGTTAAGCGAAAGGGTAAGGGTTAGGGTTAGGTTTAGGGTTAGATTAAGGATTAGGGTTAGGGTTAGGGAAATGTTAGGTTTAGGGTTAGCATTAAAGTTACAGTTAGGGTTAGGGTAAGGGTAAGAGTTTTGGTTAGAGTTTGGGTTTGGGTAAGGTTTAGTGTTAGGGTTAGGGGTAAGGTTAGGGTTAGGTTTAGGGTAAGAGTAAGGGTTAAGGTTAGGGTTTGGGCCAGGGTTATTGTTAGGGTAAGGGTTAGGGTTAGGGTACGGTTAAGGGTAAGGGTTATGTTAGAGTTAGGGTTAGGTTTAGAGTTAGGGTTAGATTTAGGGTAAGGCTAAGGGTTAGTGTTAGAGTTAGGGTTAAGGTTAGGGTTAGGGTTAGCGTTAGGGTAAGGGTAAGGGTTAGGGTCAGGGTTAAGTTAAGGGTAAGGGATAGGGTTAGGTTTATGGTTAGGGTTAGGTTTAGGGTTAGTTTAGTGTAAGGGTAAGTTTTAGGGTTAGTTTGGGGGTAAGGTTGGGTTTAGGGTTAGGGTAAGGGGTAAGGTTTAGGGTTAGGGTTATTGTTACGTTTAGGATTAGGGTTAGCGGTTAGGGTAAGGGTTAGGTTTAGGGTAAGGGAAAGGGTTACGGTTAGGGTTAGGGTTAGTGTTTGGATAAGCGGTAAGGGTTAGGGTTAGAGTTAGGGTTAGGGTGAAGGTTAGCTTAGGATTAGGGTTAGGGTTACGGTAAGGGTTAGGGTTTAGGGTTAGGGTTAGCGTTAGGGTAAGAGTAAGGTTAGGGGTAGGGTTAGGGTTAAGGTAAGGGTTAGGGTTTAGGGTAAGGGAAAGGGTTACGGTTAGGGTTAGGGTTAGTGTTTGGATAAGGGTAAGGGTTAGGGTTAGAGTTAGGGTTAGGGTGAAGGTTAGCTCAGGATTAGGGTTAGGGTTAGGGTAAGGGTAAGGGTTAGGATTAGGGTTAATGTTAGGGTTAAGGTTAGGGTTAGGGTTATGGTTAGGGTAAGGGTTAGGGTTAGTGTTAGGGTAAGGGTTAGGTTAGGGTTAGGGTTAGGGTTAGAGTTTGGGTTAGATTTAGGGTAAGGGTAAGGGTTAGTGTTAGAGTTAGTGTTAAGGTTAGGGTTAGGGTTAGCGTTAGGGTAAGGGTAAGGGTTAGGTTCAGGGTTAAGTTAAGGGTAAGGGTTAGGGTTAGTGTTAGGTTTATGGTTAGGGTTAGGTTTAGTGTAAGTGTAAAGGTTTAGGGTTAGGTTGGGGGTAAGGGTTAGGTTTAGGGTTAGGGTAAGTGTAAGTTTTATGGTTAGGGTTACTGTTACGTTTAGCATTAGGGTAAGGGTTAGATTTAGGCTTAGGTTAAGGGTTAGGGTTATGGTTAGGGTTAGTGTTAGGGTAAGGGTAAGTGTTAGATTTAGGGGTTAGGGTTAGGGTTCAGGGTAAGGGTAAGGGTTAGGGTTAGGGTTAAGGTTAGGGTTAAGTTTGAGGTTAGGGTTTGGATTAGGGTTACGGTAAGGGTTAGGGTTTCGGTTAGGGTAAGTGTTAGGGTTAGGGTTAGGGTTCTGGTTAGGGCAGGGTTAGGTTTAGGGTAAGAGTTAGGGTTAGGGTTAGGTTTAGGGTTAGGGTTAGGGTAAGGGTAAGTTTTAGGGTTAGGGTTAGGGTAAGCGTTAGGTTTAGGGTAAGGGAAAGGGTTACGGTTAGAGTTAGGGTTAGGTTTAGGTTTAGGGTAAGGGCAAGTGTTAGGCTTAGGGTTTAGGTTAGGTTAGGGTAAGGGTTAGGGTTAGGGTTAGGGTAGGGGTTAAGTTTAGGGTTAGGGTTAGGTTAGGGTAGGGTTAGGGTTAGGGTTAGGGTAACGGTTACGGTTAGGGTTAGGATTAGAGTTAGGGTTAGGTTTAGTGTAAGGGTAAGGGGTAGGGTTAGTGTTAGGATTGAGGTTAGGGTTAGGGTTAGCGTTAGGGCAATGGTTGGGGATAGGTTTAGGTTTAGGGTTAGGGTTATGGTAAGGGTAAGGTAAGGGTTAGTTTTAGGGTTAGGGTTGTGGTAAGGGTTAGGGTTAGGGTTAGTGTTAGGGTTAGGGTTAGGGTTAGGGTTAGGGTGAGGGTTAGGGTAAGAGTTTGGTTTAGAGTTTGGGTTTGGGTAAGGGTTAGTGTTAGGGTTAGGGGTAACGTAAGGGTTAGCATTAGGGTAAGGGTAAGGGTTAGGGGTAGGGTTAGAGCCAGGGTTATTGTTAGGGTAAGGGTTAAGGTTAGTGTTAGTATTATGGTTAGGGTTAGGGTAAGGTTTAGGGTTAAGGTTAGGGTTAGAGTTAGTATTATGGTTAGGGCTAGGGTCAGGGTAAGGGTTACGGTTAGGTTTAGTTTTAGGGTTAGGTAAGTGTAAGTGTTAGGGTTAGTGTTAGGTTTAGGGTTAGGGTTGGGTTTAGGGGTAAGGTTAGGGTAAGGGTTAGGGTTAGGTTTAGGGTTAGGGTAAGGGTTAGAGTTAGGGTTAGGGTTAGGGTTAGGTGGAGGATAAGGGCAAGGGTTAGCGTTAAGGCTTGGGTTAGGCTTAGGGGTTACGTTTAGGGTTAGGTTTAGGGTTACGTTAAGGGTAAAGTGTTAGGGTTAGGGTTAGGGTTAAGGTAAGGGTAAGGGTAAGGGTTAGGGTTAAGGTTAGGGTTAGGTATAGGTTTAGGGTTAGGGTAAATGTTAGGGTTAGGGTTAGTGTTAGGTTAAGAGTAAGGGTTAGGTTTAGGGTTAGGTTTAGAATTAGGGTTAGTGTTAGGGATAGGGTAAGGGTAAGGGTTAGGGTTAAGTTTAGGGTTAGGGTTAGGGTTAGGGTAAAGGGTTATGGTTAGAGTTACGGTTAGGGTTAGGGTAAGTGTTATGGTTACTGTTAGGTTTAGGGTTAGGGTAGGTGTTATTGTTAGGGTTTACGGTTAGGGTTAGGGTTAGGGTAAGTGTTAGGGTTAGGGTTAGGGTTAGGTTTAGGGTTAGGTTTAGGGTTAGGGTAAAGGTTAGGGTTAGGGTTAGGGTTAGGGTAAGGGTAAGGATTAGGGTTAGGGTTAGGGTTAGGGTTAGGGCAGGCTTAGCTTTAGAGTAAGGGTAAGGGTTAGGGTTAGGGTTAGGGTTAGGGTTGGGGTAAGGGTTGGGGTTAGGGTTAGGGTTGGGGTAAAGGTTAGGGTTAGAGTTAGGGTTAGGGTAAGGGTAAGGATTAGGGTTAGGGTTAGGGTTAGGTTTAGGGTTAGGGTTAGGTTAGGGTAAGGGTAAGGGTTAGGTTTAGGGTTAAGATTAGGGTTAGGGTTAGGTTTGAGGTTAGGGTTTCGATTAGGGTTAGGGTAAGGGTTAGGGTTAGGGTTAGGGCAAGGGTTAGGGTTAGTGTTAGGATTAGGGTTAGGGTAAGGATTAGGGTTAGGGCAGGGTTAGGTTTAGGGTAAGGGTAAGGGTTAGGGTTAGGGTTAGGTTTAGGGTTAAGGTTGAGGTTAGGGTTAGGGATACAGTAAGGGTTAGGATTAGGGTTAGGGTAAGTGTTAGGTTAGGGTTATGGATAGGGTTAGAGTTAGGGTTATGGTTAGGGTAAGTGTAAGGGTTAGGGTTAGGGTTAGGGTTAAGGTTAGGTTTAGAGTTAGGGTAAGGGTAAGTGTTAGGGTTAGGTTTAGGGTTAGGGTAAGGTTAGGGTTAGCGTTAGGGTAAGGGTAGGGGTTTGGGTAAGGGTAAGTGTAGGGTTAGGGTTAAGTTTGAGGTTAGGGTTAGGGTTATGCTTAGGGTTAGATTTAGGGTAATTTGTTAGGGTTAGGGTTATGGTAGGGTTGGGGTTAATTTAGTTTTAGGGTTAGGGTAAGGGTAAAGGTTAGGATTAGGGTTAGGGTTAGAGTTTGGGTTACGGTTAGGGTTAGGGTAAGGGATATGTGTTCGGGTTAAGGTTAGGGTTAGGGTTAGGGTTAGCGTGAGGGTAAGGGTAAGTGTTAGGTTTAGAGTTAGGGTTAAGGTAAGGGTAAGTGTTAGGGTTAGGGTTAGGGTTAGGTTTACGATTAGGGTTAGGGTTAGTTTAGGGTTAGGGTAACGGAGAGTTTTAGGGTTAGGATTAGATTTAGGTTAGGTTAAGTGTTAGGTTTAGGTTTAGGGTTAGGGTTAGGTTTAGCGTAAGGTTAGGGTTAGGGTTAGGGTAAGGTTTAGGGTTAGCATTAGGGTTAGGGCAATGTTTAAGGTAAGGGTAAGTGTTAGGGTTAGGTTTAGGGTTAGGATAAGGGTAAGGGTTAGGGTTAGGTTTAGGGTTATGCTTAGGGGTTAGGGTTAGGGTTAGGGTTAGTTTTAGGGTTAGGGGTTAGGGTTAGGGTTAGGTTTTTGTTTAGGGTAAGGGTTAGGGTAAGGGTAAGGGTTAGGGTTAGGGTTAGGTTTAGGTTTAGGTTTAGGGTTAGGGTTAGGGTTAGGGTAATGGTTAGGGTTAGGGTTAGGGTTAGTGTTAGTGTTAGGTTTAGGGTTAGGGTAAAGATAAGGGTTAGGGTTAAGTTAGGGTTAGGGTTAGCGTTAGGGTAAGGGTTAGGGTTAGGGTTAGGGTAATTGTTATTGTTAGAGTTACGGTTAGGGTTAGGGCAAGTGTTAGGGTTAGAGTTAGGTTAGGGTTAGGGTTAGGTTTAGGGTTGGGGTAAAGTTTAGGGTTAGGGTTAGGTTTAAGGTAAGGGTAAGGATTAGGGTTAGGGTTAGGGCAGGGTTAGGTTTAGGGTAAGGGTAAGGGTTAGGGTTAGGGTTAGGGTTAGGGTTGGGGTTAGGGTTACGTTTAGGTTTAGGGTTAGGGAAAGCGTTAGGGTTAGGGTTAGGGTTAGGTTTAGGGTTAGGGTTAGGGTAAATATTAGGGAAGTGTTAGGTTTAGGTTTAGGGTTGGGGTTAAGGTTATCGTTAGGGTTAAGGTAAGGGTAATTGTTAGGTTATGGTTAGGGTTAGGGTAAGGTTTAGGGTTAGGGTTAGGGTTATGTTTAAGGTTACGTTTAGGGTTAGGGTTTGGGTTAGGGTAAGGGTATGTGTTAGGGTTAGGGTTAAGGTTAGGGTTAGGGTTAGCGTTAGGGTAAGGTAAGGGTTACGGTTGGGTTAGGGTTAAGAGAAGGGTAAGGGTTAGGGTTAGGGTTATGGTTAGGGTAAGGATTAGGGTTAGGTTTAGGCTAAGGGTAAGGTTTAGGGTTAAGGTTAGGGTTAGGGTTAGGGTAAGGGTAAGGGTTAGGGTTAGGTTTAGGGTTAGGTTTAGTAGTAGGGTAAGGGTAAGGGTTAGGGTTAGGGTTAGGGTTAGGGTTAGGGTAAGGGTTAGGGTTAGGGTTAGGGTAAGTGTTAGGGTTAGGGTTAGGGTTAGTGTTAGGATAAGGGTGACGGTTAGGGTTAGGGTTAGGATTAGGTTTAGGGTTCAGGTTAGGGTTATGGTTAGTGTTAGGTTTAGGGTTAGGGTTAGAGTAAGGTAAGGGTTAAGGATAGGGTTAGGGTTAGGGTTAAGGTTAGGGTTAGTGTTAGGGTTAGGGTTAGGTTTAGGGTTAGGGTTAGGGTAAGGGAAAGGATTAGGGTTAGGGTTAGGGTTAGGGTTAAGGTTACGGTTAGGGTTAGGGTTAGGGAAAGTTTTACATTAGGGTTAGGGTTAGGTTTAGAGTTAGGGTTAGGTCTAGTGTAAGGGTAAGGGTTAGGGTTAGAGTTTCGGTTAAGGTTAGGGTTAGGATTAGCGTTAGGGTAAGGGTAAGGGTTAGGGTTAGGGTTAATATAAGGGTAAGGTTAGGGTTAGCGTTAGGATTATGGTTAGGGTTAGGGTTAGGGTTAGGTTTAGCGTAAGGGTAAGGTTTAGGTTAGGATTCTGGTTAGGCTTAGGGATAGGGTTATGGTAAGGGTAAGGTTTAGGGTTAGGGTTAGGGTTAGGATAAGGGTAAGGGGTTAGGGTTAGGGTTAGGGTTAGGTTTAGGATAAGGGTAAGTTTTAGGGTTAGGGTTAGGTTCAGGGTTAGGGTAAAGGAAACGGTTAGGGTTGGGGTTAGGGTTAGGGTTAGGTTTAGGGTAAGTGTAAGGGTTAGGGTTAGGATTAGGGTTAGGGTTAGGGTAAGGGTTAGGGTAAGGGTAAGTGTTAGGGTTAGGGTTAGGGTTAGGAAAACTGTAAGGGTTAGGGTTAGAGTAGGGTTAGTGTTAGGTGTTAGGGTTAGGGTTAGGGTTAGAGTTAGGTTTGGGGTTAGGGTTACGTAAGGGTTAGGGTTAGGGTTAGTGTTAGGTGTAGGGTTTGGGTTAGAGTTAGGTTTAAGGTTAGGGTTAGGGTAAGGGTAAGGTTTAGGGTTAGGGTTAGGGTTAGGTTTAGGATTAGGTTAGGGTAAGGGTAAGGCTTAGGGTTAGGTTTAGTGTTAGGTTTAAGGTTAGGGTTAGGGTAAGGGGAAGAGTTTGGGTTAGAGTTTGGGTTTGGGTAAGGGTTAAGGTTAGGGTTAGGGTTAAGGTTAGGGGTAGGGTTAGGGTAAGGGGTAAGGGTTAGGTTAGGAAGAGGGTTGTTGTTAGGGTAATGGTTAGGTTTAGTGTTAGGGTTAGGTTTAGGTTTAGGGTTAGGGTTATTGTTAGTGTTAGGTTAGGGTTAGGGTTAGGGTTAGGGTTAGGGTTAGGGTTAGGGTTATGGTTAGGGTAGGGGTTACGGTAAGGGTAAGTGTTAGGGTTAGGGTTAGGGTTAGGAAAACTGTAAGGGTTAGGGTTAGAGTAGGGTTAGTGTTAGGTGTTAGGGTTAGGGTTAGGGTTAGAGTTAGGTTTGGGGGTTAGGGTTACGTAAGGGTTAGGGTTAGGGTTAGTGTTAGGTGTAGGGTTTGGGTTAGAGTTAGGTTTAAGGTTAGGGTTAGGGTAAGGGTAAGATTTAGGGTTAGGGTTAGGGTTAGGTTTAGGATTAGGTTAGGGTAAGGGTAAGGCTTAGGGTTAGGTTTAGTGTTAGGTTTAAGGTTAGGGTTAGGGTAAGGGAAGAGTTTGGGTTAGAGTTTGGGTTTGGGTAAGGGTTAAGGTTAGGGTTAGGGTTAAGGTTAGGGGTAGGGTTAGGGTAAGGGTAAGGGTTAGGGTTAGGAAGAGGGTTATTGTTAGGGTAATGGTTAGGTTTAGTGTTAGGGTTAGGTTTAGGTTTAGGGTTAGGGTTATTGTTAGTGTTAGGTTAAGGGTAAGGGTTAGGGTTAAGGTTAGGATTATATTTAGGATTATGGTTAGAGTTAGGGTCAGGGTAAGGGATACGGTTAGACTTAGGTTTAGGGTTAGGGTAAGGGTAAGGGTTAGGTTTAGGGTTAGGGTTAGGTTTAGGTTAGGGTTATGGTTAGGGTTAGGGTAAGGATAAGTTTTACGGTTAAGGTTCGGGTTAGGGCTAGGGTTATGGTTAGGATAGGGGTAAGGGTTAGGGTTAAGGTTAGGTTTAGGGTTAGGGTTAGGGAAAGGGTAAGGGTTAGGGATAGGGTTAGGATAGCGGTAAGGGTTAGGGTTAAGGTTAGGTTTAGGGTTAGGGTTAGGATAAGGGTAAGGGTTAGGGATAGGGTTAGGGTTAGGAATAAGGTAAGGGTTAGGGTTAGGGTTAGGGTTAGGGTAAGGGAAAGGGTTAGGGTTAGGGTTATGGTTAGGGTTAAGTTTAGAGTTAGGGTTAGGGTTAGGGTAAGGGTTAGGGTTAGGGTTAGGGTAACGGTTATGGTTAGGGTTAGGGTTAGAGTAGGGTTAGGTTTAGTGTAAGGGTAAGGGGTAGGGTTAGTGTTAGGGTTGAGGTTAGGGTTAGGGTTAGCGTTAGGGTAAGGGTTGGTGATAGGGTTAGGTTTAGGGTTAGGGTTAGGGTAAGTGTAAGGTTTAGGGTTAGGGTTAGGGTTAGGTTTAGGGTTAGGGTTGGGGTAAGGGTTAGGGTTAGGGTTAGTGTTAGGGTTAGGGTTAGGGTTAGGGTTAGGGTAAGATTTTGGGTTAGAGTTTGGGTTTGGGTAAGGGTTAGTGTTAGGGTTAGGAGTAACGTAAGCGTTAGTATTAGGGTAAGGGTAAGGGTTAGGGGTAGGGTTAGAGCCAGGGTTATTGTTAGGGTAAGGGTTAGGGTTAGTGTTAGTATTATGGTTAGGGTTAGGTTAAGGTTTAGGGTTAAGGTTAGGGTTAGATTTAGTATTATGGTTAGGGTTAGGGTCAGGGTAAGGGTTAGGGTTAGGAAGAGGGTTATTGTTAGGGTAAGGGTTAGGGTTAGTGTTAGGTTTAGGTTTAGGGTTAGGGTTAGGGTTAAGGTTAGGATTACATTAAGGATTATGGTTAGAGTTAGGGTCAGGGTAAGGGATACGGTTAGATTTAGGGTAAGGGTAAGAGTTAGGTTTAGGGTTAGGGTTAGGTTTAGGTTAGGGTTATGGTTAGGGTTAGGGTAAGGATAAGTTTTACGGTTAAGGTTCGGGTAAGGGTTAGGGATAGGGTCAGGATAGGTGTAAGGGTTAGGGTTAAGGTTAGGTTTAGGGTTAGGGTTAGGGTTAGGGTAAGGGTAAGGGTTAGGGATAGGGTTAGGGTTAGGGTTAAGGTTAGGGTTAGGGTTAGGGTTAAGGTTAGGGTAAGGGAAAGGGTTAGGGTTAGGGTTAGGGTAAGGGTAAGTTTTAGGGTTAGGGTTAGTGTTAGGGTTAAGGTTAGGCTAGGGTTAGGGTTAGGGTTTGGGTTAGGGTTAGGTTTTGGGTTAGGTTTAGGGTAAGGGTAAGTGTTAGGGTTACGGTTAGCGAAAGGGTAAGGGTTAGGGTTAGGTTCAGGTTTATGGTAAGGATTAGGGTTAGGATTAGGGTAAGGTTAGGGTTAGGTTTAGCATTAAGGTTAGGTTTAAGGTTATGGTAAGGGTAAGGTTAAGAGTTTGGGTTAGAGTTTGGGTTTGGGTAAGGGTTAGGGTAGGGTTAGGGGTAAGGTTAGGGTTATGGTTAGGGTAAGGGTAAGGGTTAGAGTTAGGGTTAGGGCCAGGGGTATTGATAGGGTAAGGGTTAGGGTTAGTGTTAGGGTTAGGTTTAGGGTTAGGGTTAGGGTTACGGTTAGGGTAAGGGTAATGGTTACATTTAAGGTTAGGTTTAGAGTTAGGATTATGGTTAGGGTTAGGGTCAGGGTAAGTGTTACGGTTAGGTTTAGGGTTAGGGTTAGTGTAAGGTTAAGGGTTAGGTTTATGGTTTGGTTTAGGTTTAGGGTTAGGTTTATGGTTAGGGTTAGGGTAAGGATAAGGGTTAGGGTTAAGGTTTGGTTTAGGGTTAGGGTAAGGGTAAGGGTTAGGGTTAGGTTTAGGGTTAGGGTTAGAGTAAGGGTAAGGGTAAGGGTTAGGGTTAGGGTTAAGGTTAGGTTTAGGGTTAGGGTTAGGGTTAGGGTTAGGGTTAGGTTTCGGGTTAGGGTTAGGGTTAGGGTAAATATTAGGGTAGTGTTAGGTTTAGGTTTAGGGTTGGGGTTAAGGTTATCGTTAGGGTTAAGGTAAGGGTAATGGTTAGGTTTATGGTTAGGGTTAGGGTTATGTTTAAGGTTACGTTTAGGGTTAGGGTTTGGGTTAGGGTAAGGGTATGTGTTAGGGTTAGGGTTAGGGTTAAGGTTAGGGTTATGGTCAGCGTTAGGGTAAAGGTAAGGGTTACGGTTGGGGTTAGGGTTAAGACAAGGGTAAGGGTTTGGGTTAGGGTATGGTTAGGGTAAGGATTAGGGTTAGGTTTTCTCTAAGGGTAAGGTTTAGGGTTAAGGTTAGGGTTAGGGTTAGGGTAAGGGTAAGGGTTAGGGTTAGGTTTAGGGTTAGGGTTAGAGTAAGGGTTAGGGTTAGGGTTAGGGTTAGGGTTAGGGTAAGGGTTAGGGTTAGGGTTAGGGTTAGTGTTAGGATAAGGGTGACGGTTAGGGTTAGGATTAGGTTTAGGGTTCAGGTTAGGGTTAGGGTTAGTGTTAGGTTTAGGGTTAGGGTTAGAGTAAGGTAACTGTTAGGGATAGGGTTAGGGTTAGGGTTAAGGTTAGGGTTAGTGTTAGGGTTAGGGTTAGGTTTAGGGTTAGGGTTAGGGTAAGGGAAAGGATTAGGGTTAGGGTTAGGGTTAGGGTTAGGGTTACGGTTAGGGTTAGGGTTAGGGAAAGGTTTACATTAGGGTTAGGGTTAGGGTTAGAGTTAGGGTTAGGTTTAGTGTAAGGGTAAGGGTTAGGGTTAGAGTTTCGGTTAAGGTTAGGGTTAGGATTAGCGTTAGGGTAAGGGTACGGGTTAGGGTTAGGGTTAATATAAGGGTAAGGTTAGGGTTAGTGTTAGGATTATGGTTAGGGTTAGGGTTAGGGTTAGGTTTAGGATAAGGGTAAGTTTTAGGGTTAGGGTTAGGGTTAGGGTTAGGGTTAGGGTAAGGGAAACGGTTAGGGTTAGGGTTAGGGTTAGGGTTAGGTTTAGGGTAAGTGTAAGGGTTAGGGTTAGGGATAGGGTTAGGGTTAGGGTAAGGGTTAGGGTTAGGGTTATGGTTAGGGTAGGGGTTAGGGTAAGGGTAAGTGTTAGGGTTAGGGTTAGGGTTAGGAAAACTGTAAGGGTTAGGGTTAGAGTAGGGTTAGTGTTAGGGGTTAGGGTTAGGGTTAGGGTTAGAGTTAGGTTTGGGCTTAGGATTACGTAAGGGTTAGGGTTAGGGTTAGTGTTAGGTGTAGGGTTTGGGTTAGAGTTAGGTTTAAGGTTAGGGTTAGGGTAAGGGTAAGGTTTAGGGTTAGGGTTAGGGTTAGGTTTAGGATTAGGTTAGGGTAAGGGTAAGGCTTAGGGTTAGGTTTAGTGTTAGGTTTAAGGTTAGGGTTAGGGTAAGGGGAAGAGTTTGGGTTAGAGTTTGGGTTTGGGTAAGGGTTAAGGTTAGGGTTAGGGTTAAGGTTAGGGGTAGGGTTAGGGTAAGGGTAAGGGTTAGGGTTAGGAAGAGGGTTGTTGTTAGGGTAATGGTTAGGTTTAGTGTTAGGGTTAGGTTTAGGTTTAGGGTTAGGGTTATTGTTAGGGTTAGGTTAAGGGTAAGGGTTAGGGTTAAGGTTAGGATTACATTTAGGATTATGGTAGAGTTAGGGTCAGGGTAAGGGATACAGTTAGATTTAGGTTTAGGGTTAGGGTAAGGGTAAGGTTTAGGTTTAGGGTTAGGGTTAGGTTTAGGTTAGGGTTATGGTTAGGGTTAGGGTAAGGATAAGTTTTATGGTTAAGGTTCAGGTTAGGGCTAGGGTTATGGTTAGGATAGGGTAAGGGTTAGGGTTAAGGTTAGGTTTAGGGTTAGGGTTAGGGAAAGGGTAAAGGTTAGGGATAGGGTTAGGATAGGGGTAAGGGTTAGGGTTAAGGTTAGGTTTAGGGTTAGGGTTAGGATAAGGGTAAGGGTTAGGGATAGGGTTAGGGTTAGGATTAAGGTTAGGGTTAGGGTTAGGGTTAGGGTAAGGGTAAGGGAAAGGGTTAGGGTTAGGGTTAGGGTTAGGGTTAAGTTTAGGGTTAGGGTGAGGGGTTAGGGTAAGGGTTAGGGTTAGGTTTAGGGTAACGGTTACGGTTAGGGTTAGGGTTAAGAGTTAGGGTTAGGTTTAGTGTAAGGGTAAGGGGTAGGGTTAGTGTTAGGGTTGAGGTTAGGGTTAGGGTTAGCGTTAGGGTAAGGGTAAGGGTTAGGGTTAGGTTTAAGGTAAGGGTAAGGGTAAGGGTAAGGGTAAGGGTAAGGGTTAGGGTTAATGTTAAGGTTATGGTTAGGGTAAGGGTTAGTGTTAGGTTTAGTGTAAGGGTAAGGTTTATGTTTAGGGTTGGGGTTAGTGTTAGGGTTAGGCTTAGGTTAAGGGTAAGTGTTAGGGTTAGGGTTAGGGTTATGCTTAGGATTAGGGTAAGGGTAAGGGTGAGGGTTAAGTTTAGAGTTAGGGTTAGGGCAAGGTTTAGGGTTGTAGTTACGGGTAGGGTTAGGGTAAGGTTAAGTGTTAGGGTTAGGGTTAGGGTTAGGGTTAGGATAAGGGTAAGGGTTAGGGTTAGGGTTAGGGTTAGGTTTCGGGTTACAGGTTAGGTTTAGCGTGACGGTTAGGGTTACGTTTAGGGTTAGGAAAAGGTAATGGTTAGGGTTGGGGTTAGGGTTAGTGTTAGGTTTAGGATTAGTGTTAGGGTAAGGGTAAGGGTTAGGGATAGGGTTAAGGTTAGTGTTATGGTTTAGGGTTAGGTTTAGGGTTAGGGTTAGGGTAAGGGTAAGTGTTAGTGTTAGGGTTAGGGTTAGCCTTAGGGTTAAGTTTAGGGTTAGGGTTAGAATTAGGTTAGGGTAAGGGTTAGGTTAGGGTTAGGGTAAGGGTTAGGGTTAGGGTTCGGGTTAGGTTAAGGGTTAGGGTTAGGGGTTAGGTTAGGGTTAGGGTTAGGTTTAGGGTTTGGGTTAGGGTAAGGGCAAGGGTTAGGGTTAAGATTAGGATTAGGGTTAGGGTTAGGGTAAGGGTAAGGGTTAGGTTTAGGGTTAGGGTTATGGTTAGGCTTAGGGTTTAGGTCAGGGTAAGGGCAAGGGTTAGGGTTATGGTTAAGGTTAGGGTTAGGTTTAGGGTTAGGGTTAGGTTTAGGTTTAGGGTTAGGTTTAGGTTTATGGTTTGGGTAAGGGCAAGGGTTAGCATTACGGTTAGGGTTACGGTTAAGGTTAGGGTTAGGGTCAGGGTTAGGCTTAGGGTAAGGGTTAGGGTTAGGTTATGGTAAGGGTTGGGGTTAGGTTTAGGGTTAGGTTAGGGTTAAGGGTAGGGTTAGCGTTAGGGTTAGATTTAGGGTTAGGGTTAGAGTTATTGTTAAGGCTAAGACTAGCGTTACGGTTAGGGTTAGGGTTATGGTTAGGGTTAGGGTTAGGGTTAGGCTAGGGGTAGGTGTAGCGTTAGGGTTAGAATTAGGGTTAGGGTTACGTTTAGGGGTAGTGTTAGTTTTAGGGTTAGGGTTAGGTTTAGGGGAAGGGTTAGCGTTAGGTTTAGGGTTAGGGTTAAGGTTACGGTTAGGGGTAGGGTTAGGGTTAGGGTAGGGTTAGGGTTAGGGTTAGGGTTAGGGGTAGGGGAAGGGTTAGGGATAGGGTTAGGGTTAGCGTTAGGGGTAGGGGGTAGGGTTAGGGTTATTTTTACGGTTAGGGGTAGGGTTATGGTTAGGGTAAGTGTTAGGGTTAGAGTTAGGTTTAGAGGTAGGTTTAGGATTAGGAGTAGGGTAGGGTTAGGGTTAGGGGTAGCGTTTTGTGTAGGGTTAGAGTTAGGGTTAGGTTTAGGGTTAGGGTTAGGGTTCTTGTTAGGGCTAAGACTAGCGTTAGGGTTAGTATTAGGGTTAATGGTAGGGGTAGGGGTAAGTTTAGGGTTAGAGTTAGGGTGAGGTTAGGGTAAGGGTTAGGGTTAGGGTTAGGTTTACGGTTGGGATTAAGGTAAGGGTAAGGGTTAGGTTAGGGTTAGAGTTAGGGTTAGGGTTAAGGTTAGGATTAGGGTTAGGTTGAGGGATAGGATTAGGGTTAGGGTAAGGGTTAGGGTTAGGGTTAGGCTTAGGCTTAGGCTTAGTGTTAGAGTAAGGGTAAGGGTTAGGGTTAGGGTTAGGGTTAGGGTAAGGTTTAGGGTTAAGGTTAGTGTTAGGTTTAAGGTTGTGGTTAAGGTTAGGGTTAGGGTTAAGGTATGGGTAAGTGTTAGGGTTAGGGTTAGGTTTAGGGTAAATGTTAGGGTTAGGGTTAGGGTTAGGGTTAGGGTAAGGGTAAGGGTAACGGTAAGGGTTAGGCTTTCGGATAGGCTTACGGTTAAGGTTGAGGTTTGGGTTAGGGTTAGGGTTAGGGTAAGGGTTAGGTTTAGGGTTAGGATAAGGGTTAGGGTTAGGGTAAGGGTATGGGTTAGGGTTAGGTTTAGGGTAAGGGTTAGGTTTAGGGTTAGGATAAGGCTTATGGTTAGGGTAAGGAATGGGTTAGGGTTAGGTTTAGGGTTAAGATTGAGTTTAGGGTTAGGGTTATAGTAAAGCTTACTGTTAGTGTTAGGGTAAGGGTTAGGGTTAGGTTTATGGTTAGAGTAAGGGTTGGAGTTAGGGTTAGGGTAAGGGTTAGGGTTAGGGTTAGGGTTAGGGTTAGAGTTAGGGTTAGGGTTAGGGTAACGGTAAGGGTTAGGTTTATATTTAGGGTTAGGGTAAGGTGTAGGGTTAGGGGTTAGGGTTAGGTTCAGGGTTAGGGTTAGGGTTAGGGTTAGGTTAGGGTTAGGATAAGGGTTAGGGTTAGGATAAGGGTAAGTGTTAGGGTTAGGGTTAGGGCTAGGGTTAGGGTAAGGGTTAGGGTTAGGGTTAGGGTTAGGTTTAGGTGTGAGTGTTAGGGTTAGGTTTAGGGTTAGGGTTAGGGTTAGGTTTAGGGTTAGGGTAAGGTAAGGGTTAGGGTTAGGTTTGGGTTAGGGATAGGTTTAGGGTTAGGGTTAGGGTAAGGGTAAGGGTTAGGGTTAGGGTTAGTGATAGGGTTAGGTTTAAGGTTTGGGGTAGGGTAAGGGCAAGGGTTATGGTTAGGGTTAATGTTAGGTTTAGGCTTAGGGTTAGGGTTAGGTTTAGGGTTAGGGGTAGGGGTAGGGTTAGGGATAGGGTTAGGGTTAGCGTTAGGGGTAGGGTTAGGGTTAGGGTAATTTTTACGGTTAGGGGTAGGGTTAGGATTAGGGTTAGGGTTAGGTTTAGAGTTAGGTTTAGAGGTAGGTTTAGGATTAGGGGTAGGGTAGGGTTAGGGTTAGGGGTAGCATTTTGGGTAGGGTTAGGGTTAGGGTTAGGGTTAGGGTTAGGGTTCTTGTTAGGGCTAAGGCTAGCGTTAGGGTTAGGTTTAGTGGTAGGGGTAGGGGTAGGTTTATGGTTAGAGTTAGGGTTAGGTTAGGGTTAGGGTTTGGTTTAGGTTTAGGGTTAGGTTTATGGTTAGGGTTAGGGTAAGCGTTAGGGTTAGGGTTAAGGTTTGGTTTAGGGTTAGAGTAAGGGTAAGGGTCAGGTTAAGGGTTAGGGTTAGGGTAAGCGTTAGGGTTAGGGTTAGTGTTAGGTTTAGGGTTAGGGTTAGAGTTAGGGTAAATATTAGGGTTAGTGTTAGGTTTAGGTTTAGCGTTGGGGTTAAGGTTATCGTTAGGGTTAAGGTAAGGGTAATGGTTAGGATTAGGTTTAGGGTTAGGGTAAGGTTTTGGGTTAGGGTTAGGGTTATGTTTAGGGTTACGGTTAGGGTTAGGGTTTGGGTTAGGGTAAGGGTATGTGTTAGGGTTAGGGTTAGGGTTAAGGTTATGGTTAGGGTTATGGTTAGGGTAAGGATTAGGGTTAGGTTTAGGCTAAGGGTAAGGTTTAGGGATAGGGTTAGGGTTAGGGTTAGGGTAAGGGTAAGGGTAAGGGTTAGGTTTAGGGTTAGGTTTAGGAGTAGGGTAAGGGTAAGAGTTAGGGTTAGGTTTAGGGTTAGGGTAAGGGTTAGGGTTAGGGTTAGGGTTAGGGTAAGTGTTAGGGTTAGGGTTAGGGTTAGGATAAGGGTAAGGGTTAGGGCTAGGGTTAGAATTAGGGTTAGGGTTCGGGTTAGGGTTAAGGTTAGTGTTAGGTTTAGGGTTAGGGTTAGAGTAAGGGTAAGGGTTAGGGATAGGGTTAGGGTTAGGGTTAAGATTAGGGTTAGTGTTAGGGTTAGGGTTAGGTTTAGGGTTAGGGTTAGGGTAAGGGAAAAGTTTAGGGTTAGGGTTAGGGTTAGGGTTAAGGTTAGGGTTAGGGTTATGTTAAAGGTTAGGGATAGGTTTAGGAAAAGGTTTAGATTAGGGTTAGGGTTAGGGTTAGAGTTAGGGTTAGGTTTACAGTAAGGGTAAGGGTTAGGGTTAGAGTTACGGTTAAGGTTAGGGTTAGGGTTAGCGTTAGGGTAAGGGTAAGGGTTAGGGTTAGGGTTAAGGTAAGGGTAAGGGTTAGGGTTAGGGTTAGGTTTAGCGTAAGGGTAAGGTTTAGGTGAGGATTGTGGTTAGGGTTAGGGTTAGGGTTAGGGTTAGGTTTAGGGTAAGGGTTAGGGTTAGGTTTAGGATAAGGGTAAGTTTTAGGGTTAGGGTTAGGGTTAGGGTTAGGGTTAGCGTAAGGGAAAGGGTTAGGGTTAGGGTTAGGTTTAGGTTTAGGGTAAGTGTAAGGATTAGGGTTAGGTTAGGGTTAGGGTAATTGTTAGGGTAAAGGTTAGCGTAAGGGTAAGTGTTAGGGTTAGGGTTAGAGTTAGGTTTGGGGTTAGGGTTAGGTAAGTGTAAGGGTTAGGGTTAGGGTTAGTGTTAGGTGTAGGGTTTGGGTTAGAGTTAGGTTTAGGGTTAGTGTTAGGGTAAGGTTAAGGTTTAGGGTTAGGGTTAGGGTTAGGGATAGGTTTAGGGTTAGGGTTAGGGTAAGGTTAAGGGTTAGGGTTAGGTTTAGTGTTAGGGTTAAGGTTAGGGATAGGGTAAGGGTAAGGGTTTGGGTTAGAGTTTGGGTTTGGGTAAGGGTTAGGATTACGGTTAGGGGTAAGGTTAGGGGTAGGGTTTGGGTAAGGGTAAGGGTTAGGGTTAGGAAAAGGCTTATTGTTAGGGTAAGGGTTAGGGTTAGTGTTAGGGTTGGGTTTAGGGTTAGGGTTAGGGTTAGGGTTAGGTTAAGTGTAAGGGTTAGGGTTAAGGTTAGGGTTACTTTTAGGATTATGGTTAGAGTTAGGGTTAGGGTAAGGGTTACGGTTAGATTTAGGTTTAGGGTAAGGGTTAGGTTTAGGGTTAGGGTTAGGTTTAGTTAGGGTTATGGTTAGGGTTAGGGTAAGGATAAGTTTTACGGTTAAGGTTCGGGGTAGGGTTAGGGTTATGGTTAGGGTTAAGGTTAGGTTTAGGGTTAGGGTAAGGGTAAGGGTTAGGGTTAGGTTTAGGGTTACGGTTAGGATAAGGGTAAGGGTTAGGGTTAAGGTTAGGTTTAGGTTAGGGTTAGGGTAAGGGTATTGGTTAGCGATAGGGTTAGGGTTAGGGTTAAGGTTAGGGTTAGGGTTAGGGTTAGGGTTAGGGTAAGGGAAAGGTTTAGGGTTAGGTTTAGGGTTAGGTTTAAGTTTAGGGTTAGGGTTAGGGTTAGGGTAAGGGTTAGGGTTAGGTTTAGGGTAACGGTTAGGGTTAGGGATTGGGTTAGGTTTGGGTTAGGGTTAAGTTTAGGGTTAGGGTTAGTGTTAGGGTAAGGGTTAGGGTTACGGTTAGGGTAACGGTTAGGTTTAGGGTTAGGGTAAGGGTAAGGGTTAGGTTAAGGGTTAGTGTTAAGGTTATGTTTAGGTAAGGGTTAGGGTAAGGTTTAGTGTAAGGGTAAGGTTTATGGTTAGGGTTGGGTTAGGGTTAGGGTTAGGATTAGGTTAAGGGTAAGTGTTAGGGTTAGGGTTAGGGTTATGCTTAGGATTAGGGTAAGGGTAAGGGTGAGGGTTAGGGTTAGAGTTAGTGTTTAGGGTTGTAGTTACGGGTAGGGTTAGGGTAAGGTTAAGTGTTACTGTTAGGGTTAGGGTTAGGATAAGGGTAAGTGTTAGGGTTAGGGTTAGGGTTAGGTTTAGGGTTACAGGTTAGGTTTAGGGTTATGGTTACGGTTAGGTTTAGGGTTAGGAAAAGGAAATGGTTAGGGTTGGGGTTAGGGTTAGTGTTAGGTTTAGGGTTAGGGTTATTGTAAGGGTAAGGTTTAGGGATGGGTTAGGGATATTGTTAAGGTTAGTGTTAGTGTTAGGGTTAGGTTTAGGGTTATGGTTAGGGTAAGGGTAAGGGTTAGGGTTAGGGTTAGGGTTAGCCTTAGGGTTAAGGTTAGGGTTAGGGTTAGGATTAGGTTAGGGTTAGGGTTAGGGTTAGGGTTAGGGTTAGGGTAAGGGTTATGGTTAGGCTTAGGGTTTGCGTTAGGGTAAGGGCAAGGGTTAGGGTTATGGTTAATGTTAGGGTTAGGTTTAGGGTTAGGGTTAGGTTTAGGTTTAGGGTTAGGTTTAGGTTTAGGGTTTGGGTAAAGGCAAGGGTTAGTGTTACGGTTAGGGTTACGGTTAAGGTTAGGGTTAGGGTCAGGGTTAGGCTTAGGGTAAAGGTTAGGGTTAGGTTATGGTAAGGGTTGGGTTAGGGTTAGGTTAAGGATGAGGGTTAGGGTTAAGGTTAGGGTTACATTTAGGATTATTGTTAGAGTTATTGTCAGGGTAAGGGTTACGGTTAGATTTAGGTTTAGGGTTAGGTAAGGGTAAGGGTTAGGTTTAGGGTTAGCGTTAGGTTTAGGTTAGGGTTATGGTTAGGGTTAGGGTAAGGGTAACGGTTAGGGTTAGGTTTACGGTTACGGTTAGGATAAGGGTAAGGGTTAGGGTTAAGGTTAGGTTTAGGGTTAGGGTTAGGGTAAGGGTAAGGGTTAGGTATAGGGTTAGGGTTAGGGTTAAGTTTAGGGTTAGGGTTAGGGTTAGGGTTAGGGATAGGTTTAAGGTTAGGGTTAGGGTAAGGGAAAGTGTTAGGGTTAGGGTTAGGGTTAGTGTTAAGTTTAGGGTTAGGGTTAGGGTTAGGGTAAGGTTTAGGGTTAGGGTTAGGGTAACGGTTAGGGTTAGGTTAGGTTAGGTTTAGGGTTAAAGTTAGGGTTAGGTTTAGGTTAAGGGTAAGGGTAGGATTAGTGTTAGGGTTGAGGTTAGGTTTAGGGTTAGTGTTAGGATAAGGGTAAGGGTTAGGGTTAGGGCTAAGGTAAGGGTAAGGTTAGGGGTAAGGGTTAGGGTTAGTGTTAAAGTTATGATTAGGGTAAGGGTTAGGGTTAGGTTTAGTGTAAGGGTAAGGTTTATGGTTAGGGTTGGGGTTAGGGTTAGGGTAAGTGTTAGGGTAAGGTTTAGGGTTAGGTTTAGGTTTAGGGTTGGGGTTAAATTTAGGGTTAGGGTTACCGTAACGTTAAGGGTTAGGGTTAGGGTTAGGGTAAGTGTTAGGGTTAGGGTCAAGGTTAGAGTTAGGTTAGGGTTAGGGTTAGGGTTAGAGTTATGTTTAGGGTTAGGGTTAGGGTTAAGCTTTGGGTTAGGGTTAGGTTTATGGTAAGGGTAAGGGTTAGGGTTAGAGTTACGGTGAAGGTTAGGGTTAGGGTTAGGATTGTGGTTAGGGTTAGGGTTAGGGTTAGGGTAAGGGAAAGGGAAAGGGTTAGGTTTAGGGTTAGGGTTAGGTTTAGGTTTAGGGTAAGGGTAAGGGTTAGGGTTACGGTTACGGTTAGGGTAAGGTTTAGGGTTAGGGTTATGGTTAGGGTAGGGGTTAGGGTAAGAGTAAGTGTTAGGGTTAGGGTTAGGGTTAGGATAAGTGTAAGGGTTAGGGTTAGGGTAGGGTTAGTGTTAGGGGTTAGGGTTAGGGTTAGGGTTAGAGTTAGGTTTGGGGTTAGGGTTACGTAAGTGTAAGGGTAGGGTTACGGTTAGTGTTAGGTGTAGGGTTTGGGTTAGAGTTAGGTTTAGGGTTAGGGTTAGGGTAAGGTTAAGGTTTAGGGTTAGGGTTAGGGTTAGGTTTAGGGTTAGGGTTAGGGTAAGGGTAAGGGTTAGTGTTAGGTTTAGTGTTAGGGTTAAGGTTAGGGTTAGGGTAAGGGTAAGAGTTTGGGTTAGAGTTTGGGTTTGGGTAAGGGTTAGGGTTAGGGTCAGGTGTAAGGTTAGGGGTAGGGTTAGGGTAAGGGTAAGGGTAAGGGTTAGGGTTAGGAAGAGGGTTATTGTTAGGGTAAGGGTTAGGGTTAGTGTTAGGGTTAGGTTTAGGGTTAGGGTTAGGGTTAGGGTTAGGGTTAGGGTTATGTTAAGGGTAAGGGTTAGGGTTAAGGTTAGGGTTACATTTAGGATTATGGTTAGAATTAGGGTCAGAGTAAGGGTTACGGTTAGATTTAGGTTTAGGGTTAGTGTAAGGGTAAGGGTTAGGTTTAGGGTTAGGGTACGGATAAGTTTTATGGTTAAGGTTCGGGTTAGGGTTAAGTTTATGTTATGGTTAAGGTTAGGTTTAAGGTTAGGGTTAGGTTAGCGTTAGGGTAAGGGTAAGGGTAAGGGTTAGGGTTAAGCTAAGGGTAAGGGTTAGGGTTAGTGTTAGGGTTACGGTCAGGGTTAGGTTAGGGTTAGGTTTATTGTAAGGGTAAGGTTTAGAGTTAGGTTTGGGGTTAGGTTTAGGGTTAGGGTTAGGGTAAGAGTAAGGTTTAGGGTTAGGTTTACTGTTACGTTTAGGATTAGGGTAAGGGTTAGGGTTAGAGTTAGGGTTAGGGTAAGAGTTAGGGTTATGGTTAGGGTTAGCCTTTGGGTAAGGTTAAGTGTTAGGTTTAGGGTTAGTGTTAGGGTTAGGGTTAGGATAAGGGTAAGGGGTAGGTTTAGGGTTAGGGTTATGGTCAGGATTAGGCTTAGTGTTAGGTTAAGAGTAAGGGTTAGGTTTAGGGTTAGGGTTAGGGTTAAGATTGAAGTTAGATTAGTGTTAGGGTTAGGGTAATTGTTAGGGTTAGGGTAAGGGTTAGGATTACGGTTAGAGTTAGGGTAAGGGTAAGGGTTAGGGTTAGGTTTAGGGTTAGTGTTATGTTTGAAGTTAGGGTTAGAGTTAGAGGAAGGGTTAGGGTTAGGGTTAGGGTAAGGGTTAGGTTTAGGGTTAGGGATAGAGTTAGGGTTAGGGTTAGAGGTAAGGGTTAGGTTAGGGTTAGGGTTAGGTTTGGGATAGGTTAAGGGTTAGGGTTAGGGTTAGGTTGGGTTAGGTTAGGGTATGGGTAAGTGTTAGGGTTAGGGTTAGGGTTAGGGTTAAGGGTTAGGGTTAGGGTTAGGGTTAGGTTTAGGTTTGGGTTAAGGTTAGGGTCAGGGTTAGGGTAAGGGTAAATGTAGTTAGGGTTAGGGTTAGGGTAACTGTTAGGGTTAGGGTTAGGGTTAGGGCGAGGGTTATGGTAACGGTAAGGGTTAGGTTTAGGGTTAGGCTCTGGTTAAGGTGGAGGTTAGGTTAATGTTAGGGTTAGGGTAAGGGTTAGGGTTAGGGTTAGGGTAAGGGTTAGGGTAAGTGTGAGGGTTAGGGTTTGGGTTTGGGTAAGGGTAAGGGTTATGGTTAGTGTTAGGGTTAAGATTGAGGTTATGGTGAGGGTTGGAGTAAGGGCTAGTGTGAGGGTTGGGGTAAGGGTTAGGATTATGGTTAGAGTTATTGTTAGGGTTAGGGTAAGGGTAAGGGATAGGGTTAGGGTTAGGGTTAGGGTAAGGGTTAGGGTTAGGGTTAGGGTTAGTGTTAGGGTTAGGTTACCGGTTAGGTTTAGGTTTAGGGCTAGGATAAGGGTTAGGGTTAGGGTGAGGATAAGTATTAGTGTTAGGGTTAGGGTTAGGGTAAGGGTCAGGTTAGGGTTAGGTTTAGGTGTTAGGGTTCGGGTTAGGGTTCTGGTTAGGTTTAGGGTTAGGGTTAGGGTAAGGGTCAGGGTTAGGGTTAGGGTTAGGGTAAGGGTTAAGGTAAGGTTTAGGGTTAGGGTTAGGTTTAGATTTAGGGTTAGGGTTAGGGTAAGGGTAGGGGTTAGTGTTAGTGTTAGGGTTAGGGTTAAGTTAGGGTTAGGGTTAGGGTTAGGGTAAGGACTAGGGTAAGGGTGAGGGTTAGGGTTAGGGTTAGGGTAAGGGTAAGGGTTAGGGTTAGGGTTAGGGTTAAGATTGAGGTTAGGGTGAGTGTTACAGTAAGGGTTAGGGTTAGGCTTGGGGTAAAGGTTAGGGTTAGGCTTAGGTTAGGTTTAGAGTTAGCATTAGGGTAAGTGTTACGGTTAGGGGTTAGGGTTAGTGTTAGGGTTAGGTTAAGGGTTAGGGTTAGGGTTAGGCCTAGGATAAGGATTAGGGTTAGGGTAAGGGTAAGTGTTAGGGTTAGGGTTGGGGTTAGGGTAAGGGTTAGGGTTAGGGTTAGGTTTAGTTGTTAGGGTTAGGGTTAGGGTTAGGGTTAGGTTTAGGGTTAGGGTTAGGGTTAGGGTTAATTTTAGGGTTAGGGTTAGGGTAAGGGTAAGGGTTAGGGTTACGGTTAGGGTTAGGGTTAAGGTTAGGGTTAGGGATAGGGTTAGGGTTAGGGTTAGTTTTAGTGTTAGGGTTAGGGTAAGTGGAAGAGTTAGGTTTAGGGTTAGGGTTATGGTAAGGGTTAGGATTAGGGTTTGGGTTAGGTTTAGGGTTAGGGTTAGGGTTAGGGTGATGATAAGCGTTAGTGTTAGGGTTAGGGTTAGGGTAAGGGTTAGGGTTAGGATTAGGTTTAGGTGTTAGGGTTCGCGTTAGGGTTCTGGTTAGGTTTAGGGTTAGGGTTAGGGTAAGGGTTAGGGTTAGGGTTAGGGTTAGTTTTAGTGTTAGGGTTAGGGTAAGGGTAAGGGTTAGGGTTAGGGTTAGGGTTATGGTAAGGGTTAGGTTAGGGTTAGGGTTAGGTTTATGGTTAGGGTTAGGGATAGGGTTAGGGTTAGGTTAAGGGTTTTGGTTAGGGTTAGGGTTAGCGTTAGGTTTAGGGTGGTTAAGGGTAAGGGTTAGGGTTAGGGTTATGGTTAGGTTAGGGTAAGGTTAGGTTAGGGTTAGGGTAAGGTTTAGGGTTAGGATTAGATTAGGGTAAGTGTTAGAGTTAGGGTTAGGGTTAGTGTTAGTGTTAGGGTAAGGATTAGGGTTAGGGTTAGTGTTACGGTAAGGGTAAGTGTTAGGGTTAGGGTTAGGGTAAGTGTTAGGGTAAGGGTTTGGGTTAGGGTTAGGTTTAGTGTTGCGGTTAAATTTAGGGTTAGTGTAAGGGTAAGGGTAAGGGTTAGGTTTAGGGTTAGGGTTAGGTTTAGGTTAGTGTTATGGTTAGGGTTAGGGTAAGGATAAGTTTTACGGTTAAGGTTCGGGTTAGGGTTAGGGTTATATTAGGGTTAAGGTTAGGTTTAGCGTTAGGGTAAGGGTAAGGGTTAGGGTTAGGTTTAGGGTTACGGTTACGATAAGGGTAAGGGTTAGGGTTAAGGTTAGGTTTAGGGTTAGGGTTAGGGTAAGGGTAAGGGTTAGGGATAGGGTTAGGGTTAGGGTCTGGTTAGGGTTAGGGTTAGGGTTAGGGTTAGGGAAAGGTTTAGGGTTAGGGTTAGGGTTAGGGTAAGGGAAAGGGTTAGGGTTAGGGTTAGGGTTAGGGTTAAGTTTAGGGTTAGGGTTAGGGTTAGAGTAAGGGTTAAGGTTAGGGTTAGGGTAACAGTTATTGTTAGATATAGGGTTAGGTTTAGGGTAAGGGTAAGGGATAGGGTTAGTCTTAGGTTTGAGGTTAGGTTTAGGGTTAGCGTTAGGGTAAGTGTAAGTGTTAGGGGTAGGGTTAAGGTAAGGATAAGGGTAAGGGTAAGGGTTAGGGTTAGTTTTAGTGTAAGGGTAAGGTTTATGGTTAGGGTTGGGGTTAGGGTTAGGGTTAGGGTTAGGTCTAGGTTAAGTGTTATGGTTAGGGTTAGGGTTATGCTTATGATTAGGGTAGGGTTAGGTAGGTTAGGATTAGGTAGGGTAGGGGTAGGGTTAAGGTAAGGGTAAGGGTGAGGGTTAGGGTTAGGGTTAAGGTTAGGGTTAGGATTAGGGTTAAGGTAATGTTTTGGGTTAGGTATAGGGTTAGGGTAGGGGTTAGGTTAGGGTTAGGGTTAGGGTTAGAGTTAGGGTTAGGTTTACGGTAAGGTAAGGGTTATGGTTAGAGTTAGGGTTAAGGTTAGGGTTAGGGTTAGCGTTAGGGTAAGGATAAGGGATAGTGTTAGGATTAAGATAAGGGTAAGGGTTGGGGTTAGTGTTAGGGTTATGTTTAGGGTTAGGGTTAGGGTTAAGTTTAGTGTAAGGGTAAGGTTTAGAGTTAGGATTGGGGATAGGTTTAGGGTTAGGGTTAGGGTAAGAGTAAGGTTTAGGGTTAGGTTTACTGTTACGTTTAGGATTAGGGTAAGGGTGAGGGTTAGAGTTAGGGTTAGGGTAAGGGTTAGGGTTATGGTTAGGGTTACGGTTAGGGTAAGGGTAAGTGTTAGGGTTAGGGTTAGTGTTAGGGTTAGGGTTAGGATAAGGGTAAGTGTTAGGGTTAGGGTTAGGTTTAGGTTTAGGTTAAGGGTTTGGGTTAGGTTTAGGATAAGGGTAAGTTTTAGCGTTAGGGTTAGGGTTAGGTTAGTTTAGGATAAGGGTAAGTTTTAGCGTTAGGGTTAGGGTTAGGTTTAGAGTAAGGGAAAGGGTTATGGTTAGGGTTAAGTTTAGGGTTAGAGTTAGGGTTAGGGTTAAGGTTAGGCTTAGGGTTTGGGTAAGGGTAAGGGTTAGGGTTAGGTTTAGGGTTACGGTTAGGGTAAGGGAAGGGTTAGGGTAAGAGTAAGGTTTAGGGTTAGGTTTACTGTTACGTTTAGGATTAGGGTAAGTGTGAGGGTTAGAGTTAGGGTTAGGGTAAGGGTTAGGGTTATGGTTAGGCTTACGGTTAGGGTAAGGGTAAGTGTTAGGGTTAGGGTTAGTGTTAGGGTTAGGGTTAGGATAAGGGTAAGTGTTAGGGTTAGGTTAGGTTTAGGTTTAGGTTAAGGGTTTGGGTTAGGTTTAGGATAAGGGTAAGTTTAGCGTTAGGGTTAGGGTTAGGTTTAGAGTAAGGGAAAGGGTTATGGTTAGGGTTAAGTTTAGGGTTAGAGTTAGGGTTAGGGTTAAGGTTAGGCTTAGGGTTTGGGTAAGGGTAAGGGTTAGGGTTAGGTTTAGGGTTACGGTTAGGGTAAGGGAAGGGTTAGGGTTAAGGTTAGGTTAGGGTTAAGGTTAGGGTAAGGGTAAGGGTTAGAGGTAGGTTAGGGGGAGGGTTAAGGTTAGGGTTAGGGTTAGGGTTAGCGATAGGTTTAGGGTTAGGGTTAGGGTAAGAGTAAGGGTTAGGGTTAGGGTTACGGTTAAGGTTAAGTTTAGGGTTAGGGTTAGGGTTAGGGTAAGGGTTAGGGTTAGGGTTAGGGTTAGGGTAACGGTTAGGGTTAGGGTTAGGATTAGGGTTAGGGTAAGGGTTAGAGTTAGGGTTAGGTTTAGGTAAGGTAAGGGCTAGGGTTAGTGTTAGGGTTGAGGTTATGGTTAGGGTTAGCGTTAGGGTAAGGATAAGGGTTAGGGTTAGGGTTAAGGTAAGGGTAAGGGTAAGGGTTAGGATAGTGTTAGTGTTATGGTTAGTTTAAGTGTTAGGGTTAGGTTTAGTGTTAGGGTAAGGTTTATGGTTAGGGTTGGGGTTAGGGTTAGGTTTAGGGTATGGGTAAGTGATAGGGTTAGGGTTAGGGATATGTTTAGGATTAGGGTAAAGGTAAGGGTTAGGGTTAGGTTTAGAGTTAGGCTTAGGGCAAGGTTTAGGGTTGTAGTTACGGTTAGGTTTAGGGTAAGGGTAAGTGTTAGGGTTAGGGTTAGTGTTAGGGTTAGGATAAGGGTAAGGGTAAGGGTTAGGGTTATGGTTAGCGTTAGGGTTAGGGTTACGGGTTACTGTTAGGGTTAGGGTTAGGGTCAGGTTTAGGGTTAGGGTAAAGGTAATGGTTAGGGTTAGGGTTAGGGTTAGTGTTAGGTTAGGGTTGGGGTTAGGGTAAGGGATAGGGTTAAGGTTAGGGTTAGGGTTAGGTTTAGGGTTATGGTTAGGGTAAGGGTAAGGGTTAGGGTTAGGGTTAGGGTTAGGGTTATGGTTAGGTTAAGGGTAAGGGTTAGGGTTAGGTTTAGGGTTAGCCTTAGGGTTAAGGTTAGGGTTAGGGGTAGTGTCAGTTCTAGGGTCAGGGTAAAGGTAATGGTTAGGGTTACAGTTAGGTTTAGTGTTAGGTTTAGGGTTAGGGTTAGGATAAGGGATAGGGTTAAGGTTAGGTTTAGGGTTAGAGTTAGGGTTAGGTGTTAGGTTAGGGTTAGGGTTAGGTTAGGGTAATGGTTAGGGTTAGGGTTGGTGGTTAGCGTTAGGGTTATGTTTAGTTTAGGGTAAGGTTAGGTTAGGGTTAGGGTAAGGTTTAGGGTTAGGGTTAGATTAGGGTAAGTGTTAGGGTTTAGGGTTAGGGTAGTTTTAGTGTTAGGGTAAGGGTTAGGGTTAGGGTTAGTGTTAGGGTAAGGGTAAGTGTTAGGGTTAGGGTTAGGGTTAGGGTAAGGGTTAGGGTAAGGGTTAGGGTTAGGGTTAGGTTTAGGGTTGGGGTTAAGTTTAGGGTTAGGGTAAGGTTAAGTGTTAGGGTTAGGGTTAGGGTTTGAGTAAGTGTAAGGGTTAGGGTTAGGGTTAGGGTAAGGGTTACGTTTAGGGTTAGGGTTAGTGTTAGGGTAAAGGTAAGGGTTAGGGTTAGGGTTAGGGTTATGGTTAGGTTTAGGGTTAGGGTAAGTGTAAGGGTAAGGGTTAGGGTTAGAGTTAAGGTTAGGGTTAGTGTAAGGTTAGCGTTAGTGTTAGGGTAAGGGTAAGGTTTAGGATTAGGGTTAGGGTTCGGGTTATTGTAAGGGTAAGAGTAAGGGTTATGGTTAGGGTTAGGGTTAGGTTTAGGGTAAGGGTATGGGTTAGGGTTAGGGTTAGGGTTAGGTTTAGGGTTAGTTTAGGGTCAGGTTAAGGGTTAGGGTTAGGTTTAGGGTTATGGTTAGGGTTAGGGTTAGGGTAAGGTTAGGGTTAGGTTTAGGGTTAGGTTTAGATTTAGGGTTAGGGTTAGGCTTAGGGTTAGGGTAAGGATAAGGTTAGGGTTAGTGTTAGGGTTAGGGTTAGGGTAAGGGTAAGGGTTACGGTTAGGGAAGGGTTAGTGTTAGGGTAAAGGTAAGGGTAGGGTTAGGGTTAGGGTTATGGTTAGGTTTAGGGTTAGGGTAAGTGTAACGGTAAGGGTTAGAGTTAGAGTTAAGGTTAGGGTTAGTGTAAGGGTTAGTGTTAGGTTAGGGTAAGGGTAAGGTTTAGGGTTAGGGTTAGGGTTCGGGTTATTGTTAGGGTAAGAGTAAGGGTTATGGTTAGCGTTAGGGTTAGGTTTAGGTTAAGGCTATGGGTTAGGGTTAGGGTTAGGGTTAGGGTTAGGTTTAGGGTTAGGGTTAGGTTAAGGGTTAGGGTTAGGTTTAGGGTTAGGGTTAGGGTTAGGGTAAGGGTAAGGGTTAGGATTAGGGTTAGGTTTAGATTTAGGGTTAGGGTTAGGCTTATGGTTAGGGTAAGGATAAGGGTTAAGGTTAGTGTTAGGGTTACGGTTAGGGTAAGGTTTAGGGTAAGGTTAGTGTCAGGGTTAGGGTTAGGGTTAGGTTTAGGGTTAGGGTAAGGGTAAGGCTTAGGGTTAGGTTTAGGGTTACGGGTTACTGTTAGGGTTAGGGTTAGGTCAGGTTTAGGGTTAGGGTAAAGGTAATGGTTAGGGTTAGGGTTAGGGTTAGTGTTAGGTTTAGGGTTGGGGTGAGGGTAAGGGATAGGGTTAAGGTTAGGGTTAGCGTTAGGGTTAGGTTTAGGGTTATGTTAGGGTAAGGGTAAGGGTTAGGGTTAGGGTTAGGGTTAGGGTTATGGTTAGGGTAAGGGTAAGGGTTAGGGTTAGGGTTAGGTTAGCCTTAGGGTTAAGGTTAGGGTTAGGTTTAGGGTCAGGTCTAGGGTTAGGGTAAAGGTAATGGTTAGGGTTAGGGTTAGGTTTAGTGTTAGGTTTAGGGTTAGGGTTAGGGTAAGGGATAGGGTTAAGATTAGGTTTAGGGTTAGGGTTAGGGTTAGGTGTTAGGTTAGGGTTAGGGTTAGGTTAGGGTAATGGTTAGGGTTAGGGTTAGGGGTTAGCGTTATGGTTATGGTTAGGGTTAGGGTAAGGGTTAGGTTAGGGTTAGGGTAAGGTTTAGGGTTAGGGTTAGATTAGGGTAAGTGTTAGGGTTAGGGTTAGGGTTAGTTTTAGTGTTAGGGTAAGGGTTAGGGTCAGTGTTAGTGTTAGGGTAAGGGTAAGTGTTAGGGTTAGGGTTAGGGTTAGGGTAAGGGTTAGGGTAAGGGTTAGGGTTAGGGTTAGGTTTAGGGTTGGGGTTAAGTTTAGGGTTAGGGTAAGGTTAAGGGTTAGGGTTAGGGTTAGGGTTTGAGTAAGTGTAAGAGTTAGGGTTAGGGTTAGGGTAAGGGTTACGTTTAGGGTTAGGGTTAGTGTTAGGGTAAAGGTAAGGGTTAGGGTTAGGGTTAGGGTTATGGTTAGGTTTAGGGTTAGGGTAAGTGTAAGGGTAAGGGTTAGGGTTAGAGTTAAGGTTAGGGTTAGTGTAAGGGTTAGTGTTAGTGTTAGGGTAAGGGTAAGGTTTAGGGTTAGGGTTAGGGTTCGCGTTATTGTAAGGGTAAGAGTAAGGGTTATGGTTAGGGTTAGGGTTAGGTTTAGGGTAAGGGTATGGGTTAGGGTTAGGGTTAGGGTTAGGTTTAGGGTTAGGGTTAGGATCAGGTTAAGGGTTAGGGTTAGGTTTAGGGTTATGGTTAGGGTTAGGGTTAGGGTAAGGTTAGGGTTAGGTTTAGGGTTAGGTTTAGATTTAGGGTTAGGGTTAGGCTTAGGGTTAGGGTAAGGATAATGGTTAGGGTTAGTGTTAGGGTTAGGGTTAGGCTAAGGGTAAGGGTTACGGTTAGGGTTAGGGTTAGTGTTAGGGTAAAGGTAAGGGTTAGGGTTAGGGTTAGGGTTATGGTTAGGTTTAGGGTTAGGGTAAGTGTAAGGGTAAGGGTTAGGGTTAGAGTTAAGGTTAGGGTTAGTGTAAGGGTTAGTGTTAGGGTTAGGGTAAGGGTAAGGTTTAGGGTTAGGGTTCGGGTTCAGGTTATTGTTAGGGTAAGAGTAAGGGTTATAGTTAGGGTTAGGGTTAGGGTTAGGGTTAGGTTAAGGCTATGGGTTAGGGTTAGGGTTAGGGTTAGGTTTAGGGTTAGGGTTAGGTTAAGGGTTAGGGTTAGGTTTAGGGTTATGGTTATGGTTAGGGTAAGGGTAAGGGTTAGGTTTAGGTTAGGTTTAGTTTTAGGGTTAGGGTTAGGCTTATGGTTAGGGTAAGGATAAGGGTTAGGGTTAGTGTCACGGTTACGGTTAGGGTAAGGTTTAGGGTTAAGGTTAGGGTCAGGGTTAGGGTTAGGGTTAGGGTTAGGGTTAGGGTAAGGGTGAGGGTTAGGGTTAGGCTTAGGGTTAGGGTTAGAGTTAGGGTTAGGGTAAGGGTAAGGGTTAGGGGTAGGGTTAGTTTAAGGGTTAAGGTAAGGGTTAGGGTTAGGGTTAGGGTTAAGTTTAGGGTTAGGGTGAGGTTAAGGGTAAGGGTTGGCGTTAGGTTTAGAGTTAGGTTTAGAGTAAGGGTTAGGGTTCGGGTTAGGGTAAGGGTAAGGTTTAGGGTTAGGATTAGGGTTAGGGTTAGGGTAAGGTTAAGGGTTATGTTTAGGATTAGGGTTAGGGTTAGGGTTAGGGTAGGATTAGGGTTAGGGTTTGGGTAAGGAAAAGAGTTAGGTTTAGGGTTAGGGTTACGGTTAGGGTTAGGGTGAGGGTAAGGGTAAGCGTTAGCGTTAGGTTTAGAATTAGGATTAGCGTAAGGGTTAGGGTTATGGTTAGGGTTAGGGTAAGGGTAAGGGTTAGGGTTAGGATTAGGTTTAGGGTTGGGGTTACGGTTAGGGTTAGAGTTAGGGTAAGTGTAAGGGTTACGTTGGTTTTGGGTAAGTTTTAGGGTTAGGGTTAGGGTTAGGGTTTAGTGTTAGGTTTAGGGTTAGGGTTAGAGTAAGGGTACGGGTTAGTGATAGGGTTAGGGTTAGGGATAAGGTTAGGTTAGGGTTAGATTAGGGTTAGGTTTAGGGATAGGGTTAGGGTTAGGGTTAGGGTTAGGTTTAGGTTAAGGGTTAGGGTGAGGTTTTGGGTTAAGGTTAGGGTCAGGGTTAGGTTAGGGTTAGGGTTAGGGTTAGGGTAAGGGTAAGGGTTAGGGTTAGGGTTAGGATTAGGGTTACGGGTTACTGTTAGGGTTAGGTTTAGGGTCAGGTTTAGGGTTACGGTAAAGATAATGGTTAGGGTTAGGGTTAGGGTTAGTGTTAGGTTTAGGGTTGTGGTGAGGGTAAGGGATAGGGTTAATGTTAGGGTTAGGGTTAGGGTTAGGTTTAGGGTTATGGTTAGGGTAAGGGTAAGGGTTAGGGTTAGGGTTAGGGTTAGGGTTAGGGTTAGGGTAAGGGTAAGGGTTAGGGTTAGGGTTAGGGTTAGCCTTAGGGTTAAGGTTAAGGTTAGGTTTAGGGTCAGGTCTAGGGTTAGGGTAAAGGGAATGGTTAGGGTTAGGGTTAGGTTTAGTGTTAGGTTTAGGGTTAGGGTTAGGGTAAGGGATAGGGTTAAGATTAGGTTTAGGGTTAGGGTTAGGGTTAGGTGTTAGGTTAGGGTTAGGGTTAGGTTAGGGTAATGGTTAGGGTTAGGATTAGGGGTTAGCGTAAGGGTTATGGTTAGGGTTAGGGTAATTGTTAGGTTAGGGTTAGGGTAAGGTTTAGGGTTAGGGTTAGATTAGGGTAAGTGTTAGGGTTAGGGTTAGGGTTAGTTTTAGTGTTAGGGTAAGGGTTAGGGTCAGTGTTAGTGTTAGGGTAAGGGTAAGTGTTAGGGTTAGGGTTAGGGTTAGGGTAAGGGTTAGGGTAAGGGTTAGGGTTAGGGTTAGGTTTAGGGTTGGGGTTAAGTTTAGGGTTAGGGTAAGGTTAAGGGTTAGGGTTAGGGTTAGGGTTTGAGTAAGTGTAAGGGTTAGGGTTAGGGTTAGGTTAAGGTTTAGGGTTAGGTTAGGGTAAGGGTTGGGGTTAGGTTTAGGGTTAAAGTTAGAGTTAGGTTTAGGTTTAGCTTAAGGGTAAGGGTTAGGGTTAGGGTTCGGTTAAGGGTTTTGGTTAGGGTTAGGGTTAGATTTAGGTTTAGGGTTGGTTAAGGGTAATGGTTAGGGTTAGCGTTAGGGTTAGGGTTAGGTTAAGG
Source organism: Megascapheus bottae (assembly GCF_031878675.1). Classification (NCBI taxonomy): domain Eukaryota; kingdom Metazoa; phylum Chordata; class Mammalia; order Rodentia; family Geomyidae; genus Megascapheus; species Megascapheus bottae. Next base: position 31,898 of record NW_028327619.1, on the reverse strand, counting down.
GTTAGGTTTAGGTGTTAGCGTTATGGTTATGGTTAGGGTGAGGGTAAGGGTTAGGTTAGGGGTAGGGTAAGGTTTAGGGTTAGGGTTAGATTAGGGTAAGTGTTATTGTTAGGGTTAGGGTTAGTGTTAGTGTTAGGGTAAGGGTTAGGGTTAGGGTTAGTGTTACGGTAAGGGTAAGTGTTAGGGTTAGGGTTAGGGTTAGGGTTAGGGTAAGTGTTAGGGTAAGGGTTAGGTTTAGGGTTAAGTTTAGGGTTGGGGTTAAGTTTAGGGTTAGGGTTAGGGTAAGGGTAAGGGTTAGGGTATGGTTAGGGTTTGAGTAAGTGTTAGGGTTACGGTTAGGGTCAGGGTATGGGTTACGGTTAGGGTTAGGGTTAGTGTTAGGGTAAAGGTAAGGGTTAGGGTTAGGGTTAGGTTTAGGTTTAGGGTAAGGGTAAGGGTACGGGTAAGGGTTAGGGTTAGAATTAGGGTTAGGGTTAGGGTACGGTTAGTGTTAGGGGTAGGGTAAGGGTTAGGGTTTGGGTTAGGGTTAGGGTTAGGGTACGGGTTACGGTTAGGGTTAGGGTTAGTGTTAGGTAAAGGTAAGATTTAGGGTTAGGGTTAGGTTTAGGTTTAGGGTACGGGTAAGGGTACGGGTAAGGGTTAGGGTTAGAGTTAGGGTTATGGTTAGCGTAAGGGTTAGTGTTAGGGGTAGGGTATGGGTAAGGTTTAGGGTTAGGGTTAATGTTCGGGTTATTGTAAGGGTAAGAGTAAGGGTTATGGTTATGGTTAGGGTTAGGTTTAGGGTAAGGGTATGGGTTAGTGTTAGGGTTAGGGTTAGGTTTAGTTTGCGGGTTAGGGTTAGGTTAAGGGTTAAGGTTAGGTTTAGGGTTATGGTTAGTGTTAGGGTTAGGGTAAGGGTAAGGGTTAGGTTTAGGGTTAGGTTTAGATTTAGGGTTAGGGTTAGGCTTAGGGTTAAGGTAAGGATAAGTGTTAGGGTTAGTGTTAGGGTTAGGGTTAGGGAAAGGGTTAGGGTTAAGGTTAGGTTCAGGGTTAGGGTTAGGTTTAGGGTTACGGTTAGGGTAAGGGTAAGGGTTAGGTTTAGGTTTAGGTTAGGGTTAGGGTTAGGGTAGGGTTAGGGTTAGGGTTTGGGTAAGGAAAAGAGTTAGAGTTAGGGTTAGGGTTAAGGTTAGGTTTAGGGTGAGGGTAAGGGTAAGGGTTAGTGTTAGGTTTAGAGTTAGGATTAGGGTAAGGGTTAGGGTTAGGGTTAGGGTAAGGGTAAGGGTTAGGGTTAGGATTAGGTTTAGGGTTTGGGTTAAGGTTAGGGTTAGGGTTAGGGTAAGTGTAAGGGTTACGTTTGGTTTTGGGTAAGGGTTAGGGTTAGGGTTAGGGTTAGGGTTAGTGTTAGGTTTACGGTTAGGGTTAGAGTAAGGGTAAGGGTTAGGGATAGGGTTAGGGTTAGGGGTAAGGTTAGGGTAGGGTTAGGATTAGGGTAAGGGTTAGGGTTAGCGTTAGGGTAAGGGTAAGGTTTAGGGTTAGGGTTAGGGTAAGGGTTAGGTTAGGGTTAGGGTTAGAGTTAGGGTTAGGTTTAAGGTAAGGTAAGGGTTATGGTTAGAGTTAGGGTTAAGGTTAGGGTTAGCGTTAGCGTTAGGGTAAGGGTAAGGGTTAGGGTTAGGGTTAAGGTAACGGTAAGGGTTAGGGTTAGTGTTAGGGTTATGATTATGGTTAGGGTTAGGGTTAGGTTTAGTGTAAGGGTAAGGTTTAGATTTAGGATTGGGGTTAGGTTTACGGTTAGGGTTAGGGTAAGAGTAATGTTTAGGGTTAGGTTTACTGTTACGTTTAGGATTAGCTTAAAGTTTAGGGTTAGAGTTAGGGATGGGGTAAGGCTTAGGGTTATGGTTAGGGTTAGGGTTGGGGTAAGGGTAACTGTTAGGGTTATGGTTAGTGTTAGGGTTAGGGTTAGGATAAGGGTAAGGGTTAGGGTTCGGGTTAGGGTTAGGGTCAGGATTAGGCTTAGGGTTCGGGTAAGTGTAAGGGTTAGGTTTAGGGTTAGGGTTAGGGTTAAGATTGAGTTTAGGATTAGGGTTAGGGTTAGGATTAGGGTTAGAGTTAGGGTAAGTGTAAGGGTTAGGGTTAGGGTTAGGGTTAGGGTTATGTTTGAGGTTAGAGTTAGAGTTAGAGGAAGGGTTAGCGTTAGGGTTAGGGTAATGGTTAGGGTTAGGGTTAGAGTTAGGATTAGGGTTAGAGTAAGGGTAAGGTTAGGATTAGTGTTAGGGTAAGGGTAGTTGTTAGGGTTAGGGTTAGGATTAGGGTTAGGTTAAGGGTTAGGGTTAGGGTTAGGGTTAGGGTTAGGTTTAGGGTTATGGTAAGTGTAAGGGTTAGGGTTAGGGTTAGGGTAAGTGTTAGGGTTAGATTAGGGTTAGGTTAAGGGTTAGGGTTAGGGTTAGGGTTAGGGTTAGGTTTAGGGTTATGGTAAGTGTAAGGGTTAGGGTTAGGGTTAGGGTAAGTGTTAGGGTTAGCGTTAGGGTGAGGGTTATGGTAAGGGTAAGGTAAGGGTTTAGGGTTAGGCTCTGGTTTAAGGTTGAGGTTAGGGTTAAGGTTAGGGTTAGGGTAAGGGTTAGGGTTAGGGTTAGGGTAAGGGTAAGGTTAAGGGTGAGGGTTAGGGTTTGGGTTTGGGTAAGGGTAAGGGTTATGGTTAGTGTTAGGGTTAAGATTGAGGTTAGGGTTAGGTTTAGAGTAAGGGTTAGGGTTAGGATTGGGGTAACGATTAGGGTTAGGGTTAGGGTTAGAGTTAGGGTTAGGTTTAAGGTTAGGGTAAGGGTTAGGGTTAGGGTTAGGGTTAGGGTAAGGGTTAGGGTTAGGGGTTAGGATTAGTGTTAGGGTTCAGGTTAGGGTTAGGGTTAGGTTTAGGGTTAGGGTTAGGGTAAGGGTTAGGTTTAGGGTTAGGGTTAGGGTTAGTTTTCCTGTTAGGGTTAGGGTAAGGGTAAGGGTAAGGTTTAGGGTAAGGGTAAGGTAAGGGTTAGGGTTAGGGTTAGGGTTAGGTTTAGGGTTAGGGTTAGGGTAAGTGGAAGGGTTAGTGTTAGGGTTAGGGTTAGGGTTAGGTTTAGGGTTAGGGTTAGGGTAAGGGCAAGGTTTAGGGTTAGGTTTAAGGTAAGGTTTAGGGTTAGGGTTAGGGTTAGGTTTAGTGTTAGGGTTAGGGTAAGGGTAAGGTTTAGGGTTACGGTTAGTGTTAGGGTTAAGGTTTGTGTTAGGGATAGGGTTAGGGTAAGGTTTAGGGTTAGGTTATGTTAAGGTTTGGGGTTAGGATTAGGGTTAAGGTTAGAGTTAGGTTTAGGTTTAGGTTAAGGGTAAGGGTTAGGGTTTGGGTTAGAGTTATGGTTAGGGTTAGGGTTAGGTTAAGGTTTTTGGTTAAGGTTAGGGTTAGAGTTAGGTTTAGGGTTGGTTAAGATTAAGGGTTAGGGTTAGGGTTAGTTTAAGGGTTAGGGTTATGGGTTAGCGTTAGGGTTATGGTTGGGGTTAGGTTAAGGGTTAGGTTAGGGTTAGGGTAAGGTTTAGGGTTTGGTTTAAAGTAGGGTAAGTGTTAGGGTTAGGGTGAGGGTTAGTGTTAGTGTTAGGGTAAGGGTTAGGGTTAGGGTTAGTGTTACGGTAAGGGTAAGTGTTAGGGTTAGGGTTAGGGTTAGGGTAAGTGTTATGGTAAGGGTTAGGGTTAGGGTTAGGTTTAGGGTTATGGTAAGGGTTAGGGTAATGGTTAGGGTTAGAGTTAGGGTAAGAGTAAGGTTTATTGTTAGGGTTAGGGTTCGGGTTACTGTAAGGGTAAGGGTAAGGGTTATGGTTAGGTTTAGGGTTAGGTTGAGGGTAAGGGTATGGGTTAGGGTTAGGGTTAGGGTTAGGGTTAGGTTTAGGGTTAGGGTTAGGTTTAGGGTTATAGTTAGGATTAGGGTTAGGGTAAGCGTAAGTGTTAGCTTTAGAGTTAGGTTTAGATTTCAGCTTAGGATTAGGGTTAGGGTAAGATTCAGGGTTAGGGTTAGTGTTAGGGTTAGGGTTAGGGTAAGGGTTAGGGTTTAGGTTAGGGTTGGGGTTAGGGTTAGGGTTCGGGTTAGGGTTAGGGTAAGGGTAAGGGTTAGGGTTAGGTTTAGGGTTAGGGTTAGGGTAAGGGTTAGGTTTAGGTTTAGGGTTAGGGTTAGGTTTAGGGTAGGGTTAGGGTAAGGGTTTGGGTAACGAAAAGGGTTAGCGTTAGGGTTAGGGTTAAGGTTAGGGTTAGGGTGAGGGTAAGGGTAAAGGTTAGGGTTAGGTTTAGAGTTAGGTTTAGGGTAAGGGTTAGGGTTAGGGTTAGGGTAAGTGTAAGGTTTAGGGTTAGGATTAGGTTTTGGGTTGGGTTTAAGGTTAGGGTTAGGGTTAGGGTTAGGTTTAGGGTTAGGGTTAGAGTAAGGGTAAGGGTTAGGGATAGGGTTAGGGTTAGGGTTAAGGTTAGGGTTAGGGTTAGGATTAGCATTAGGTTTAGGGTGAGGGTTAGGGTGAGGTAAGGGTTACGTTAGGGTTAGGGTTAGGTTTAGAGTTCGGGTTAGGTTTAGGGTAAGGTAAGGGTTAGGGTTAGAGTTAGGGTTAAGGGTAGGATTAGGGTTAGCGTTAGGGTCAGGGTAAGGGTTAGGGTTAGAGTTAGCATTAGAGTTAGGGTTAGGTTTAGTGTTAGGGTTATGGTTAGGGTTAGGGTTAGGTTTAGTGTAAGGGTAAGGTTTATGGTTAGGATTGGGGTTAGGGTTAGGGTTAGGGTTAGGGGAAGGGTAAGGTTTAGGGTTAGGGTTAGGGTTAGGTTTGGGGTTAGCGTTAGGGTTAGGGCAAGGGTTAGGGTTATGATTAGGGTTAGAGTTAGGGTAAGGGTAAGGGTTAGTGTTAGGGTTAGGGAAAGGGTTAAGTTAGGGTTAGGGTTATGGTTAGGTTTAGGTTAAGGGTTAGGGTTAGGGTTAGGTTAAGGGTAAGGTTTAGGATTAGGGTTAGGGTTCGGTTCGGGGTTAGCGTTAGGGTTAGGGCAAGGGTATGTGTTAGGGCTAGTTTTAGGGTTAGGGTTAGGTTTAGGGTTAGGGTAAGGGTAAGGGTAAGGGTTAGGGTTAGGGTTAGGGTTAAGGTAAGGGTCAGGGTTAGGGTTAGGGTTAGGGTTAGGTTTAGGTTAAGGGTTAGGGTTAGGTTTAGGATAAGGGTAAGGTTTAGGGTTAGGTTTAGGGTCAGGGTAAGGGTAAGGGTAAGGTTTAGGTTTAGGGTTAGGGTAAGGGTAAGGGTTAGGGTTAGGGTTAGGTTTAGTGTTAGGGTTAGGGTTAGGGTAAGGGTAAGGTTTAGGCTTACAGTTAGGGTTAGGGTTAACATTAGGGTTAGGGTTAGAGTAAGGGTGAGGGTTAGGGTGAGGGTTAGGGTAGGGGTAAGGGTTAGGGTTACGGTTAGGTTAGGGTAAGTGTTAGGGTTAGGGTTAGGGCTAGGGTAAGTGTTAGGATTAGGGTTAGGGTTAGGTTTAGGGTTAGGGTTAGGGTAAGGGTTAGGGTTAGGGTTAGTGTTAGGGTAAGGGTAAGTGTTAGGGTTAGGGTGCGGGTTAGGTTTAGGGTTAGGGTAAGGGTAAGGTTTATGGTTACGGTTATGGTTAGGTTTAGGGTTAGGTTTAGGGTAAGGGTAAGTTTTAGGGTTACAGTTAGTGTTAGGGTTAAGGTTAGGGTTAGGGTTAGGGTTAGGGTTTGTGTTAGGGTTAGGTTTAGGATTAGGGTTAGGGTAAGGGTAAGTGTTATTTTTAGGGTTAGGTTTAGCGAAAGGGTAAGGGTTAGGGTTAGGGTTTGGGTTAAGTTAAGGATTAGGTTTCGGGTTAGGGTAAGGATAAGTGTAAGGGTTAGGGTTAGGGTTAGGGTTAGGGTTAGGTTTAGGGTTAGCTTTAGGGTAAGGGTAAGGGTTAGGGTTAGGGTTAGGGTTAGGGAAAGGGTTAGGTTAGGGTTAGGGTTAGGGTTAGGTTTAGGTTAAGGGTTAGGGTTAGGGTTAGTTTAAGGGTAAGTTTTAGGGTTAGGGTTAGGGTTAGGGTTAGGTTTAGGGTAAGGGATAGGGTTAGGGTTAGGGTTAGGTTAGGTTTAGGTTTAGGATAAGGGAAAGGGTTAGGGTTAGGGTTAGGGTTAGGGTAAGGGTTAGGGTTAGGGTAGGGTTAGGGTAGGAGTTAGGCTAAGGGTTACGTTAGGGTTAGGGTTAGGGTTAGAGTTAGGGTTAGGTTTTGGGTAAGGTAAGGTTTAGGGTTAGAGTTAGGGTTAAAGTTAGGATTAGGGTTAGCGTTAGGGTAAGGGTAAGGGTTAGGGTTAGGGTTAGGGTTAGAGTTAGGTTTAGGTTTAGTGTTAGGGTTATGGTTAGGGTTAGGGTTAGGTTTATTGTAAGGGTAAGGGTTATGGTTAGGATTGGGGTTAGGGTTAGGGTTAGGGGAAGGGTAAGGTTTAGGGTTAGGGTTGCTCTTACGTTTAGGATTAGGGTAAGGGTTAGGGTTAGAGTTAGGGTTTGGGTAAGGGTAAGGGTTAGGGTTATGGTTAGGGTTAGAGTTAGGGTAAGGGTAAGGGTTAGTGTTAGGGTTAGGGAAAGGGTTAGGTTAGGGTTAGGGTTAGGGTTAGGTTTAGGTTAAGGGTTAGGGTTAGGGTTAGTTTAAGGGTAAGTTTTAGGGTTAGGGTTAGGGTTAGGGTTAGGTTTAGGGTAAGGGATAGGGTTAGGGTTAGGGTTAGGTTAGGTTTAGGTTTAGGATAAGGGAAAGGGTTAGGGTTAGGGTTAGGGTTAGAGTAAGGGTTAGGGTTAGGGTAGGGTTAGGGTAGGAGTTAGGCTAAGGGTAAATGTTAGGGTTAGGGTTAGGTTTAGGATAAGTGTAAGTGTTAGGGTTAGGGTTAAGGTTAGTGTTAGGGGTTGGGGTTAGGGTTAGTGTTAGGGTTAAGTCTGGGGTTAGGGTTACGTAAGGGTAAGGATAAGGGTTAGGGTTAGGGTTAGTGTTAGGGTTAGGGTAAGTAGTAGGGTAAGGGTTTGGGTTAGGGTTAGGTTTAGGGTTGGGGTTAAGTTTAGGGTAGGGTTAGGGTAAGGGTTATGGTTAGAGTTAGGGTTAGGTTTAAGATAAGGTAAGGGTTATGGTTAGAGTTAGGGTTAAGGTTAGGTTTAGGGTTAGCGTTAGGGTAAGGGTAAGGGTTAGGGGTAGGGTTAAGGAAAGGGTAAGGGTTAGGGTTAGGGTTAGGGTTATGGTTAGGGTAAGGGTTAGGGTTCGGGTTAAGTTTAGGGTTAGTGTTAGTGTTAGGGTTAGGGTTAGGTTTAGGGTTAGGGTTAGGTAAGGGTAAGGGTTAGGTTTAGATTTAGGGTTAAGTTTGGGGTTAGGGTTAGGGATAGGGTTAGGGTTAGTTTAACGGTTACGGTTAGGGTTAGGGTTAGGTTTGAGTTAGGGTTAGGATTAGGGTAAGGTTAAGCGGTAGGGTTAGTGTTAGGGTTAAGGTTAGGGTTAGCGTTAGGGTAAGGGTAAGGGTTAGGGTTAGGGTTAATGTAAGGGTAAGGGTTAGTGTTAGTTTTAGGGTTATGGTTAGGGTAAGGGTTAGGGTTAGGTTTAGTGTAAGGGTAAGGTTTAGGGTTCAGGTTCGGGTTAGGGTTAGGGTTAGGGTTAGGGTATGGGTAAGGGTTAGGTTTAGGGTTAGGTTTATGTTTAGGATTAGGGTAAGGGTAAGGGTTAGGGTTAGAGTTAGGGTTAGGGTAAGGATTAGGGTTGTAGTTAGGGTTAGGATTAGGTTAAGGGTAAGTTTTAGGGTATGTGTTAGGGTTAGGTTTAGGGTTAGGGTTAGGGTTACCGTTGGGTAAGGGAAAGGGTTAGGGGTAGGGTAAGGTTAGTGTCAAGGTAAGGGTCAGGGTTAGGGTTAGGGTTAGGGTTAGGTTTAGGGTAAGGGTTAGGGTTAGGTTTAGGGTAAGGGTAAGGTTTAGGGTTATGGTTAGGGTTAGGGTAAGGGTAAGGTTTAGGGTTAGGGTTAGGGTTAGGGTAAGGGTAAGGGTTAAGTTTAGGGTTAGGTTTAGCATTAGGGTTAGGGTTAGAGTAAGGGTAAGGTTTAGGGTTAGGGTTAGGGTTAGGGTTAACATTAGGGTTAGGGTTAGAGTAAGGGTGAGAGTTAGGGTTAGGGTTATGGTTAGGTTTAGGGTAAGGGTTAGGGTTACGGTTAGGGTTAGGGTAAGGGTTAGGGTTAGGGTTAGGGCTAGGGTAAGTGTTAAGATTAGGGTTAGGGTTAGGTTTAGGGTTAGGGTTAGGGTAAGGTTTAGGTATAGGGTTAGTGTTAGGTAAGTGTAAGTGTTAGGGTTACGGTTAGGGTTAGGTTTAGGGTTAGGGTTAGAGTAAGGGTAAGGTTTAGGTTAAGGGTTAGGGTTAGGGTTAGGTTAAGGATTAGGGTTAGGGTTAGGGTTAGGTTGCGTGTAACGGTTTGGGTTAGAATTTGGGTTAGGGTAAGGGTAAGGGTTAGGGTTATGGTTAGGGGTAAGGTTAGGGTTAGGGTTAGGGTAATGGTGAGGTTTAGGTTTAAGGTTAGGGCCAGGGTTATTGTTGGGTTAAGGTTTAGGGTTAGGGTTAGGTTTAGGTTTAGGGTTAGGTTTAGGGTTAGGCTGAGGGTAAGGGATAGTGTTAAGGTTAGGGTTAGAGTTAGGATTATGGTTAGGGTTAAGGTAAGGTTTACCGATAGGTTTAGGGTTAGGGTTAAGGTAAGGTTTACGTTTAGGGTTAGGGTTAGATTTAGGGTTAGGGTTATGGTTAGGGTTAGGGTAAGGATAAGGGTTAGGGTTAAGGTTAGGGTTAGGGTTAGGGTTAGGGTAAAGTTTAGGATTAGGGTTAGGGTAAGGGTAAGGGTTAGGGATAGGTTTAGGGTTAGGGTTAGGGTAAGGGTAAGGGTTAGGGTTAGGTTTAGGTTTAGGTTTAGGTTTAGGGTTAGGGTTAGGGTAAGGGTAAGGGTTAGGATTAGGATTGGGTTAGGGTTAGGGTAAGCGTTAGGTTTAGGATTCGGCTTAGGATTAGGGTTACGCTCAGGGTAAGGGTAAGGGTTAGGGTTAGGGTTAGGGTAAGGTTTAGTGGTGGGGTTAAGGTTAGGTTTAGGTTTAGGGTAAGGGTAAGGGTTAGGGTTAGGGTTAGGGTTAGGGTAAGGGTTAGGGTTATGGTTAGAGTAAGGGTTATGTTTAGTGTTACGGTTAGGGTTAGTGTTAGGGTTAGGGTAACAGCATGTGTTAGGGTTTGGGTAAGGGTTAAGGTCAGGGTTAGGGTTAGCGTTAGGGTAAGGGTAAGGGTTAGGCTTAGGTTTAGGGTAAGGTTTAGGGCTTAGGTTTAGGTTAAGGGTAAGGTTTAGGGTTAGGGTTAGGTCAGGGTTAGGGTTAGGGTAAGGGTAAGGGTTAGGGTTGGGTTAGAGTTAGGGTTTGGTTTAGGATTAGGGTAAGGGGAAGGGTTAGGTTAGGGTTAGGGTTACGGTTAGGGTAAGGGTTAAGGTTAGGGTTAGGTTTAGGGTTAGGGTAAGGGTAAGTGTTAGTTTTAGGGTTAGGATTAGGGTTAGTGTTAGGATAAGGGTAAGGGTTAGTATTAGGGTTAGGGTTAAGGTTAGGGTTAGGGTTAGGGTTCGGGGTTAGGTTAGGGTTAGGGTTAGAGTTAAGTTTAGTGTTAGGGTTAGGGTAAGGGTAAGGGTTAGGTTTAGGGTTATAGTTAGTGTGAGGTTTAGTGTTAGGGTTAGGGTAGGGGTAAGGGTTAGGGATAGGGTTAGGGTTAGCGTTAGGGTTAGGGGTAGGTTTAGGTTTAGGTTTAGGGTAAAGGTAAGGGTTAGGGTTAGGGTTAGGGTTAGGGTTAGGTTTAGGGTTAGGGTTAGGGTAAGGGTTAGGTTTAGGTTTAGGGTTAAGTTTAGGGTTAGGGTTAGGGATAAGGTTAGGGTTAGTTTAACGGTTACTGTTAGGGTTAGCGTTAGGTTTGAGTTAGGGTTAGGATTAGGGTAAGGTTAAGGGGTAGGGTTAGTGTTAGGGTTAAGGTTAGGTTTAGGGTTAGCGTTAGGGTAAGGGTAAGGGTTAGGGTTAGGGTTAATGTAAGGGTAAGGGTTAGGGTTAATTTTAGGGTTATGGTTAGGGTAAGGGTTAGGGTTAGGTTTAGTGTAAGGGTAAGGTTTAGGGTTAGTGTTGGGGTTAGGGTTAGGGTTAGGGTTAGGGTAAGGGTAAGGGTTAGGGTTAGGGTTAGGTTTATGTTTAGGATTAGGGTAAGGGTAAGGGTTAGGGTTACAGTTAGGGTTAGGGTAAGGATTAGGGTTGAAGTTAGGGTTAGGATTAGGTTAAGGGTAAGTGTTAGGGTATGTGTTAGGGTTAGGTTTAGGGTTAGGGTTAGGGTTACCGTTAGGGTAAGGGTAAGGGTTAGGGTTAGGGTTAGGGTCAAGGTAACAGTCAGGGTTAGGGTTAGGGTTAGTGTTAGGGTTAGGTTTAGGGTAAGGGTTAGGGTTAGGTTTAGGGTAAGGGTAAGGTTTAGGGTTATGGTTAGGGTTAGGGTAAGGGTAAGGTTTAGGGTTAGGGTTAGGGTTAGGGTAAGGGTAAGGGTTAAGTTTAGGGTTAGGTTTAGCATTAGGATTAGGGTTAGGGTAAGGGTTAGGGTTAACATTAGGATTAGTGTTAGAGTAAGGGTGAGGGTTAGGGTTAGTGTTATGGTTAGGGTTAGGGTAAGGGTTAGGGGTACGGTTAGGGTTAGGGTAAGGGTTAGGGTTATGGTTAGGGCTAGGGTAAGTGTTAGGATTAGGGTTTGGGTTAGGTTTAGGGTTAGGGTTAAGTAAGAGTTAGGTTTAGGGTTAGTGTTAGGGTAAGGGTAAGTTTTAGGGTTAGGGTTAGGGTTAGGTTTAGAGTTAGGGTTAGGTTAAGGGTAAGGTTGAGGGTAAGGGTTTGGGTTAGAATTTGGGTTAGGGTAAGGGTAAGGGTTAGGGTTAGGGTTAGGGGTAAGGTTAGGGTTAGGGTTTTGGTAATGGTGAGGTTTAGGTTTAAGGTTAGGGCCAGGGTTATTGTTGGGTTAAGGTTTAGGGTTAGGGTTAGGTTTACGTTTAGGGTTAGGTTTAGGGTTAGGCTGAGGGTAAGGGATAGTGTTAAGGTTAGGGTTAGAGTTAGGATTATGGTTAGGGTTAAGGTAAGGTTTACCGATAGGTTTAGGGTTAGGGTTAAGGTAAGGTTTACGTTTAGGGTTAGGGTTAGATTTAGGGTTAGGGTTATGGTTAGGGTTAGGGTAAGGATAAGGGTTAGGGTTAAGGTTAGGGTTAGGGTTAGGGTTAGGGTTAGGATTAGGGTAAAGGTTAGGATTAGGGTTAGGTTAAGGGTAAGGGTTAGGGATAGGTTTAGGGTTAGGGTTAGGGTAAGGGTAAGGGTTAGGGTTAGGTTTAGGTTTAGGTTTAGGTTTAGGGTTAGGGTTAGGGTAAGGGTAAGGGTTAGGATTAGGATTGGGTTAGGGTTAGGTTAAGCGTTAGGTTTAGGATTCGGCTTAGGATTAGGGTTAGGCTCAGGGTAAGGGTAAGGGTTAGGGTTAGGGTTAGGGTAAGGTTTAGTGTTGGGGTTAAGGTTAGGTTTAGGTTTAGGGTAAGGGTAAGGGTTAGGGTTAGGGTTAGGGTTAGGGTAAGGGTTAGGGTTATGGTTAGAGTAAGGGTTATGTTTAGGGTTATGGTTAGGGTTAGTGTTAGGGTTAGAGTAACATCATGTGTTAGGGTTTGGGTAAGGGTTAAGTTCAGGGTTAGGGTTAGCGTTAGGGTAAGGGTAATGGTTAGGGTTAGGTTTACGGTAAGGGTTCAGGTAAGGGTAAGGGTTAGGTTTAGGGTTAGGGTTAGGTTTAGGGTAAGGTTTAGGGCTTAGGTTTAGGGAAAGGGTAAGATTTAGGGTTAGGGTTAGGTCAGGGTTAGGGTTAGGGTAAGGGTAAGGGTTAGGGTTGGGTTAGAGTTAGGGTTTGGTTTAGGATTAGGATAAGGGGAAGGGTTAGGTTAGGGTTAGGGTTACGGTTAGGGTAAGGGTTAAGGTTAGGGTTAGGTTTAGGGTTAGGGTAAAGGTAAGTGTTAGTTTTAGGGTTAGGATTAGGGTTAGTGTTACCATAAGGGTAAGGCTTAGTATTAGGGTTAGGGTTAAGGTTAGGGTTAGGGTTAGGGTTCGGGGTTAGGTTAGGGTTAGGGTTAGAGTTAGGTTTAGTGTTAGGGTTAGGGTAAGGGAAAGGGTTCGGTTTAGGGTTATAGTTAGTGTGAGGTTTAGTGTTAGGGTTAGGGTAAGGGTAAGGGTTAGGGATAGGGTTAGGGTTAGCGTTAGGGTTAGGGGTAGGTTTAGGTTTAGGTTTAGGGTAAAGGTAAGGGTTAGTGTTAAGGTTAGGTTAGGGTTAAAGTTAGGGTTAGGGTTAGGGTTAGCGTAAGGATTAGGGTTAGGGTTAGGGTTAGGGTAAGGGTTAGGGTTACGGTTAGCGTTAGGGTTAAGGTTAGGGTTAGGGTTAAGGTTAGGGTTAGGGTTAGGGTTAAGGTTAGGGATACTGTTAGCGTTTGGGTAAGTTATGGGTTAGCGTTAGGGTTAAGGTAAGGGTAAGGGTTAGGGTTATAGTTAGGGTTATGGTTAGGGTAAGGGTTAGGGTTAGGTTTACTGTAAGGTTAAGGTTTAGGGTTAGGTTTGGGGTTAGGGTTAGGGTTAGGGTAGTGTAAGGTTTCGGTTTAGGGTTAGGGTTATGTTTAGTATTAGGGTAAGGGTTAGGATTAGAGTTGGGGTTATGGTAAGGGTTAGGGTTATGGTTATGGTTAGGGTTAGGGTAAGGGTAAGTGTTAGGGTTAGGGTTAGTGTTAGGGTAAGGGTAAGGGTTAGGCTTAGGCTTAGGTTTAGGGTAACGGTTAGGGTTAGGTTTAGGGTAAGGGTAAGTTTTAGAGTTAGGGTTAGGGTTAGGTTTAGGTTTAGGGTAAGGGTAAGTGTTAGGGTTAGGGTTAGGGTTAGGGTGAGGGTTAGGGTTAGGGTTAGGGTAGGGGTTAGGGTAAGTGTTAGTGTTCGGGTCAGGGTTAGGGTTAGGATAAGTGTAATGATTAGGGTTAGGGTTAGGGTTAGGGGTTAGTGTTAGGGTTAGTGTTAGGGTTAGATATAGTGTTAGGGTTAGGGTAAGGGTAAGGGTTAGGGTTAGGGTTAGGGTTAGTTTAAGTTTAGCTTTAGGGTTAGGGTTAGGGTTAGGGTTAGGGTAAGGGTAAGGTTTAGGGTTAGGTTTAGGTTTTGGTTTAGGGTTAGGGTTAGGGTTAGGGTTAGGGTAAGGGTAAGGTTTAGGGTTAGGTTTAGGTTTTGGTTTAGGGTTAGGGTTAGGGTTAGGGTAAGGGTAAGGGTTTGGGTTAGGGTTAGTATTAGATTTAAGGTTAAGGTTAGGGTTAGGGTTAGCGTTAGTTTTAGGGTTAGGGTTAGGGTAAGGGTAAGGTTTAGGGTTACAGTTAGGTTTTGGTTTAGGGTTATGTTCAGGGTTAGGGGTTAGTGTTAGGGTTAGTGTTAGGGTTAGATATAGTGTTAGGGTTAGGGTAAGGGTAAGGTTTAGGGTTAGGGTTAGGGTTAGGGTTAGTGTTTGGGTTAAGGTTAGGTTTAGGGTTAGGGTTAGGGTTAGGTTTATGGTTAGGGTTAGGGTAAGTGTAAGTGTTAGGTTTAGGGTTCGGGTAAGGAAAGGGTAAGGGTTAGAGTTAGGTTTAGGGTTAGGGTTAGGGTTAGGGTTAGGGTTAGTGTAAGGGTTAGGGTTATGGTTAGGGTTAGGGTAAGATTAAGGGTTAGGGGTAGGTATAGGGTTAGGTTAAGGGTAAGTTTTAGGGTTAGTTTTATAGTTACGGTTAGGGTAAGGGTAAGGTTTAGGTATAGGGTTAGGGTTAGGGTTAACTTTAGGATTAGGGTTAGGGTTAGAGTTAGGGTTAGGGATAGGGTTAGGGTTAAGTTTATGGTTAGGGTTAGGGTTAGGGTAAGGTTGAGGGTTAGGGTTAGGGTAACGGTTAGGGTTAGGGTTAGGGTTAGGTTTAGAGTTAGGGTTGGGTTTAGGGGAAGGGTAAGGGGTACTGTTACTGTTAGGGTTAACATTAGGGTTAGGGTTAGATTTAGGCTAAGGCTAAGGGTTAGGGTTAGGTTTAAGTTAAGGGTTAGGGTAAGGGTAAGTGTTATGGTTAGTCTTAGGGTAATGGTTAGGGTAAGGGTTAGGGTTAGGTTTAGTGTAGGGCTAAGGTTTAGGGTTAGGTTTGGGGTTAGGTTTAGGGTTAGGGTTAGGGCAAGGGTTAGGGTGTAGTTAGGGTTAGGTTTAGGGTAAGGGTAAGTGTTAGGGTTATGGTTGGGTTAGGGTTAGGGTTAGGATAAGGGTAAGTGTTAGGGTTAGAGTTAGGTTTAGGGTTAGGGTTAGGGTTAGCTTTAGGGTTAGGTTGAATATAATGGTTAGGGTCAGGGTTAGGGTTACGTTTAGGGTTAGGTTTAGGGTAAATGTAAGGGTAAGGGTTAGGGATAGTTTTATGGTTAGGGTTAAATTTAGGGTTAGGGTTAGGGTTAGGGTTAGGGTTATGGTTAGGGTAAGGGAAAGTGTTAGGTTTAGGGTTAGGGTTACCCTTATGGCTAAGGTTAGGGTTAGGGTTAGGATTAGGTTATGGTAAGAGTTAGGTTAGGGTTAGGATAAGTGTAAGGTTTAGGGTTAGTGTAAGGTTAGTGTTCGGCGTTAGGGTTAGGGTTAGGGTTAGGGTTAGTGTTAGCTGTTGGGTTTGGGTTAGGGTTAGGTTTAAGGTTAGGTTTAGGGTATGGTTAAGGGTAGGGTTTAGGGTTAGGGTTAGGTTTAAGTTTAGGGTTAGGGTTAGGTTAAGGGTAAGGGTTAGGGTTAGGGTTAGTGTTAGGGTTAAGTTTAGGGTTAGGGTAAGGGTAAGAGTTTGGGTTAGAGTTTGGGTTTGGGTAAGGGTTAGGGTTAGGGTTACTGGTAAGGTTAGGGTTAGGGTAAGGGTAAGTGTAAGGTTTAGGGTTAGTGATAGGGTTAGGTTTAGGGTTAGGGTTAGGGTTAGTGCTAGGGTAAGGGTAAGGGTTAGGGTTAGGGTTAGGGTTGGGCTTATGGTTAAGTTTAGGGTTAGGGTAAGGTTAAGTGTTATGGTTAGGTTTAGGGTTACGGTTAGGGTAAGGGTAAGGGTTAGGGTTAAGGTTAGGTTTAGGTTTATGTTTAGGGTTAGAGTAAGGGTAAGGGTTAGGGATAGGTTTAGGGTTGGGGTTAAGGTTAGGTTTAGGGTTAGGTTTATTGTTAGGGTTAGGTTTAGGGTTAGGGTTAGGTTTAGGGTTAGGGTTATGGTAAGGGTTAGGGTTAGGTTTAGGTTTAGGGTTAAGTTTAGGGTTAGGGTTAGGGTTAGGGTAAGGGTTAGGGTTAGGGTAACGGTTAGGATTAGGGTTAGGGTTAGGGTTAGAGTTAGCCTTAGGTTTAGGGTAAGGGTAAGGGGTAGGGTTAGTGTTATCATTAAGGTTAGGGTTAGGATAAGCGTTAGGGTAAGGGTAAGGCTCAGGGTTAGTGTTAAGGTAAGGGTAAGGGTAAGGGTAAGGGTTAGGGTTAGGGTTAGGGTTTTGGTTAGGGTAAGGGTTAGGGTTAGGTTTAGTGTAAGGGTAAGGTTTAGGGTTGGGTTTGGGGTTAGGATTAGGTTTAGGGTTAGGGTAAGTGTAAGTGTTAGGTTTAGGGTTAGGGTTATGTTTAGGGTTAGGGTAAGGGTAAGGGTTAGGGTTAGGCTTAGAGTTAGGGTTAGGGCAAGGGTTAGGGTTGTAGTTAGGGTTAGGTTTAGGGTAAGGGTAAGTGTTTGGGTTAGTGTTAGGTTTAGGTTTAGGGTTATGATAAGGGTAAGTGTTAGGGTTAGGGTTAGGGTTAGGTTTAGGGTAAGGGTAAGGGTTTGGGTTAGGGTTAGGGTTAAGGTAATGATTAGGGTTAGGGTTAGGGTAGGGGTTAGAATAAGTGTAATGGTTAGGGTTAGGGTTAGGGTTAGGCTTAGGGGTTAGTGTTAGGTTTAGGGTTAGGGTTAGGGCTAGGGTTAGGTTTAGGGTTAGGGTTAGGGTAAGGTAAGTTTTAGGGTTAGGGTTTGGGTTTCGTTTAGGGTTAGGGTTAGGGTAAGGGTAAGGGTTAGGGTTAGGGTTAGTGTTAGGGTTAAGGTTAGGGTTAGGGTTAGGGTTTGTGTTAGGGTTAGGTTTAGGGTTAGGGTTAGGGTTAGGGTAAGAGTAAGTGTTAGGGTTAGGGTTAGGGTTAGCGAAAGGGTAAGGGTTAGGGTTAGGTTTAGGGTTAGGTTAAGGATTAGGGTTAGGGTTAGGGTAAGATTAGGGTAGGGTTAGCATTAAGGTTAGGGTTAGGGTTAGGGTAAGGGAAATGGTAAGAGTTTGGGTTAGAGTTTGGGTTTGGTTAAGGGTTCGGGTTAGAGTTAGGGGTAAGGTTAGGGTTATGGTTAGGGTAAGGGTAAGTGTTAGGGTTAGGGTATTGTTTGGGTAAGGGTTAGGGTTAGTGTTATGTTTAGGTTTAGGGTTAGGGTTAGGGTTAGGTTTAGGGTAAGGGTAAGGTTTAGGGTTAAGGTTAGGGTTAGAGATAGGATTATGGTTAGGGTTAGGGTCAGGGTAAGGGTTACGGTTAGGTTTAGGGTTAGGGTTAAGGTAAGTGTAAGGGTTAGGTCTAGGGTTTGGGTTAGGTTAAGGGTTAGGGTTAGGGTTAGCATTAGGATTAAGGTTTGGGGTAGGGTTAGGGTAAGTGTAAGTTAAGGTTACGTTTAGGGTTAGGGTTAGAGTAAGGGTAAGGGTAAGGGTTAGGGTTAGGGTTAGGGTTAGGTTTAGGGTTAGGGTTAGGGTTAGCGTAGGGGTTTGGGTTAGGGTTAGGGTTAGGGTTATTGTAAGCGTTAGGGTTAGGGTTAGGGTTAGGTTTAGGGTTAGGTTTAGGGTTAGGGTAAGGGTTAGGGTTAGTGTTAGGTTTAGGTTAAGTGTTGGGGTTAAGGATACTGTTAGGCTTAGCGTTAGGGTAAGGGTATGGGTTATGTTTAGGTTTAGGGTTAAGATAAGGGTAAGGGTTAGGGTTAGGGTTATGGTTAGTGTAAGGTTTAGGGTTAGGTTTCGAGTAAGGGTAAGGTTTAGGGTTAGGGTTAGGGTAAGGGTTAGGGTTAGGGTTAGGTTTAGGGTTAAGGTAAGGTTAAATGTTAGGGTTAGGGTTAGGGTTAGGATTAGTGTTAAATAAGGGTAAGTGTTAGGTTATGGTTAGGGTTAGGGTTGGGGTTCGGGTTATGTTTAGGGTTAGAGTTAGTGTTAGGTTTAGGGTTAGGGTTAGAATAAGGGTAAGGGTTAGGGATAGAGTTAGGGTTAGGGTTAAGGTAGGGTTAGGGTTAGGGTTTGGGTTAGGGTTAGTGTTAGGGTTAGGGTAAGGGTAAGGGTTAGAGTTAGTGTTAGGGTTAGAGTTAGGGTTAGGTTTAGGGTAAGGGTAAGAGTAAGAGTTAGGTTTAGAGTTAGTGTTAAGGTTAGGGTTAGGGTTAGCGTTAGGGTAATGGTAAGGTTTGGGGTTATGTTTAAGGTAAGGGTAAGGGTTAGGGTTAGTGTTAGGGTTACGGTTATGGTTAGGGTTAGGGTTACGTTTAGTGTAAGGGTAAGGTTTTCGGTTAGGATTGGGGTTAGGGTTAGGGTTAGGGTTAGGGTAAGGGTAAGGTATAGCTTTAGGGTTACTGTAACGTTTAGAATTAGGGTAAGGTTTAGGGTTAGAGTTAGTGTTAGGGTAAGGGTAAGGGTTAGTTTTAGGGTTAGTGTTAGGGTTAAGGTTAGGGTTAGGGTAAGGGTAAATGTTAGAGTTAGAGTTTGGGTTTGGGTAAGGGTTAGGATTAGGGTTAGGGGTAAGGTTAGTGTTAGGGGTAGGTTAAGGGTAATGGTTAATATTAGGGTTAGGGTTAGGATAAGGGTAATTGTTAGGGTTAGGTTTAGGGTTAGGTTTAGGGTAAGGGTTAGGGTTAGGTTTAGAATAAGGGTAAGTTTTAGGGTAAGGGTAAGGGTTAGGTTTAGGTTTAGGGTAAGGGAAAGGGTTAGGGTTAGGGTTAGGGTTAGGGTTAGGTTTAGGTTTAGGGTAATGGTAAGGGTTACTGTTAGGGTTAGGGTTAGGGTTAGGGTAAGGGTTAGGGTTAGGCTTAGGGTTATGGTTAGGGTAGGGGTTAGGTTAATGGAAAGTGTTAGGGTTAGGGTTACGGTTAGGATAAGTGTAAGGGTTAGGGTTAGGGTAGGGTTAGTGTTTCGGGTTAGGGTTAGGGGTAGGGTTAGGTTTGGGGTTAGGGTTACGTAAGGGTAAGGGTTAGGGTTAGGGTTAGTGTTAGGGTTAGTGTTAGGTGTAGGGTTTGAGTTAGGGTTAGGTTTAGGGTTAGGGTTAGGGTAGGGGTAAGGTTTAGGGTTAGGGTTAGGGTTAGGGTTAGGGTTAAGGTTAGGGTTAGGGCAAGGATAAGAGTTTGGTTTGAGTTTGGGTTTGGGTAAGGGTTAGGGTTCGGGTTAGGGGTAAGATTAGGGTTAGGGGTAGGGTAAGGGTAAGGGTTAGGGTTAGGTTTAGGGCCAGGGTTATTGTTAGGGTAAGGGTTAGGGTTAGTGTTAGGGTTAGGTTTAGGGTTAGGGTTAGGGTTAGGATTAGGGTAAGGGTAAATGTTAGGGTTAAGTTTAGGGTTAGAGTTAGGATTATGTTTATAGTTAGGGTCAGGGTAAGGGTTACGGTTAGGTTTAGGGTTAGGGTAAGGGTAAGGGTTAGGTTTAGGGTTAGGGTTAGGTTTAGGGTTAGGGTTATGGTTAGGGTTAGGGTAAGGATAAGGTTTAGGTTTAAGGTTAGGGTTAGGGTTGGGTTAGGGTTAGGGTTAAGGATAGGTTTAGGGTTAGGGTAAGGGTAAGGTTTAGGGTTTGGTTTAGGGTTACGGTTAGGGTAAGGGTAAGGCTTAGGTTTAAGGTTCGGTTTAGGGTTAGGGTTAGTGTAAGGGTAAGGGTTAGGGATAGGGTTAGGGTTCGTGTTAAGTTTAGGATTAGGGTTAGGGTTAGGGTTATGTTTAGGTTTAGGGTTAGCGTAAGGTTAAGGGTTAGGGTTAGGGTTAGGGTTAGGGTTAAGTTTAGGGTTAGGGTTAGGGTAAGGATTATGGTTAGCGTTAGGGTAAACGGTTAGGGTTAGGGTTAGGATTTGGTTTAGGTTTAGAGTTAGGGTTAGGTTTAGGGTAAGGATAAGTTTTAGGGTTAGTGTTAGGGTTAAGGTTAGGGTTAGGGTTAGCGTTAGGGTAAGGGTAAGGGTTAGGATTGGGGTTAGGTAAGGGTAAGGGTTAGGGTTAGTGTTAGGGTTATGGTTAGGGTAAGGGTTAGGGTTAGGTTTAGTGTAAGGGTAAGGTTTAGGGTTAGGGTAGGGATTAGGGTTAGGGTTAGGTTTAGGGTTATGGTTAGAAGTTAGGGTTAGAGTTAGGCTTAGGTTTATGGTTAGGGTGAGGGTAAGGTTTAGGGTCAGGGTTAGGGTTAGGGTTAGTGTTAGATTTAGGGTTAGGGTTAGTGTAAGGGCAAGGGTTAGGTTAGGGTTAGGGTTAAGGTTAGGGTTAGGGTTAGGGTTTGGTTAATGTTAGGGTTATGGATAGGGTTAGGGTAAGGGTTAGATTTATGGTTAGGGTAAGGGTTAGGGTTAGGGTTACTGTTAGGGTCAGGGTTAGAGGTGGTATAGGGTTAGAGTTAGGGGTTAGGCTTTGGGTTAGGGTTAGGGAAAGAGTAAAGTTTAGTGTTAGGGTTAGGGTTAGGTTTCAGGTTGGGATTAAGGTTAGGGATACGGTTAGGGTAAGCGTAAGTGTTAGGGTTAGGGTGAGGGTTAGGTTTGGCGTTAGGGTAAGGGTAAGTGTTTGGGTTAGGGTTAGGGTTAATGTAAGAGTACGGGCTAGGGTTAGGGTTAAGGGTAGGTTTAGGGTAAGGGTTAGGGTTAGGGTTAGTGAAAGGGTAAGTGTTAGGGTTAGGTTTAGGTTTAGGTTAAGGATTAGGGTTAGGGATAGGGTAAGGTTAGGGTTAGGGTTAGCATTAAGGTTAGGGTTAGGGTTAGGGTAATGTAAGGGTAAGAGTTTGGGTTAGAGTATGAGTTTTGGTAAGGGTTAGGGTTAGGGTTATGTGTAATGCTAGGGTTAGGGTGAGGGTAAGGGTAAGGGTTAGAGTTAGGGTTAGGGCCAGGGTTATTGTTAAGGTAAGTGTTAGGGTTAGGGTTAGGTTAGGTTTAGCGTTAGGGTTATGATTATGGTTACTGTAAGGGTAAGGGTTAGGGTTAGGGTTAGGGTTAGGGTTAGGGTAAAGGTTAAGGTTAGGGTTAAGTTTGAGTTTAGTGTTTGGATTAGCGTTAGGAAAAGGGTTAGGGTTAGGGTTAGGGTCAAGGGTTAGGGTTAGGGTTAGGGTTAGGGTTAAGGTTTAGTTTAGGGTTAGGGTTCGAGTAATGGTTAGGATTAGGGTTAGTGTAAGTGTTAGGGTTAGGGTTATGGTTAGTGTTAGAGTTAGGGTTAGGGTAAGGGTAAGGGTTAGGGTAAAGGTTAGGTTTAGTGTTTGGATTAGGTTTAGGGTTAAGTTTATGGTTAGGGTTAGGGTAAGGATAAGGGTTAGGGTTAAGGTTAGGGTTAGGGTTAGTTTAAAGTTTGGGTTAGGGTTAGGGTAAGGGTAAGGGTAGGGTTAGGGTTAGGGTTAGGGTTATGGTTAGGGTTAGGGTTAGGGTAAGGGTAAGGGTATGTGTTAGGGTTAGGATTAGGGTTAAGGTTAGGTTTAGGGTTAGCGTTAGGGTAAGGGTAAGGGTTACGGTTATGGTTAAGATTAAGATAAGGGTAAGGGTTAGGGTTAGGGTTAGTGTTATGGTTAGGGTAAAGTTTAGGGTTAGGTTTAGGGTAAGGACAACGTTTAAGGTTACGGTTAGGGTTAGGGTTAGGGTAAGGGTTAGGGTTAGGGTTAGGTTTAGGGTTAGGATTAGGGTTAGGGTGAGGGTAAGAGTTAGGGTTAGGGTTAGGGTTAGGGTTAAGGTTAGGGTTAGGGTTAGGGTTAGGATAAGGGTTAGGGTTAGGTTTAGGGTAAAGGTTAGGTTAGGGTTAGGGTTAGAGTTAGGGTTAGGTTTAGGGTAAGGGTAAGGGTTGGGGTTAGAGTTAGGGTTAAGGTTAGGGTTAGGGTTAGCGTTAGGGTAAGGTAAGGAATTAGGGTTAGGGTTAAAGTAAGGGTAAGGTTTAGGGTTAGTGTTAGGGTTATGGTTAGGGTTAGAGTTAGGGTTAGGTTTAGTGTAAGGGTAAGGTACAGAGTTAGGATTGGGGTTAAGGTTAGGGTTAGGGTTTGGGTAAGGGTAAGGTTTAGGGTTAGGTTTACTGTTACGTTTTGGATTAGGGTAAGGGTTAGGGTTAGAGTTAGGGTTAGGGTAAGGGTTAGGGTTATGGTTAGGGTTAGGGTTAGGGTAAGGCTAAGTGTTAGGGTTAGGGTTAGGATAAGGTTACGGGTTAGGGTTAGTGATAGGGTAGGTTGATTGTAAGGGTTAGGGTTAGGTTCAGGATAAGGGTAAGTTTTAGGGTTAGGATTAGAGTTAGCTTTAGGATAAGGGAAAGGGTTAGGGTTAGGGTTAGCATTAGGTTTAGGTTTAGGGTAAGGGTAAGGTTTAGGGTTAGGTTTAGGATAAGTGTAAGAGTTAGGGTTAGGGTTGGTGTTATGGGTTAGGGTTAGGGTTAGGGTTAGGGTTAAGGTTAGGTTTGGGGTTAGGGTTAGGTTTAGGGTTAGTTTTAGGGTAAGGGTAACGTTTAGGTTTAGTGTTACGTTTAGGTTTAGGGTTAGGGTTAGAGTAAGTGTAAGGGTTAGGGTTAGGGTTAGAGTGAGGGTTAGGAGAAGCGTTAGGGTTAGTGTTATGGTTAGGGTTAGGGTAAGGGTAAGCATCAGGGTTAGGGTTAGGGTTAGGCTTAGGATAAGTGTAAGGGTTAGGGTTAGGGTTAGGGTTACGGGTTAGGGTTAGGGTTAGGGTTAGGTTTAGGTTAAGGGTTAGGGTAAAGGTAATGGTTAGGGTTAGGATTAGGGTTAGAGTTAGGGGAAGGGTAAGTTTTAGGGTTAGCGTTAGGGTTAGGGTTAGGGTTAGGTTTAGGGTTTGGTAAGTGTTAGGGTTAGGGTTAGGGTTAGGGTTAGGGTAAGGGTAAGGGTTAGGGTTAGGGTTAGTGTAGGGGTTAGGGTAAGTGTTACGGTTAGGGTTAGCGTTAGGGTTAGGGTAAGGGTAAGGGTTAGGGTAAGCGTAAGTGTTAGGGTTAGGGTTAGATTTAGGGTTAGGGTTGGGGTTAGGTTTAGGGTTAGGGTTAGGGTTAGGGTAAGGGTTAGGGTTAGGGTTTGGGTAAGTGTAAGGGTTAGGATTAGGGTTAGGTTTAGGGTTAGGTTTAGGTTTACGGTTAGGGTAAGGGTAAGGGTTAGGTTTAGCGTTGGGTTTAATGTTAGGGTTAGGGTTAGGGTAAGGGTAAGGGTTAGGGTTCGGGTTAGGATTTGGGTAAGTGTTAGGGTTAGGGTTAGGGTTAGGGTTAGGGTAAGGGTTAGGATTATAGTTAGGTTTAGGTGTTAGGGTTAGGGTAAGGGTAAGTGTTAGGGTTAGGGTTAGGGTTAGGTTTAGTGTTAGGATAAGGGTAAGGGTTAAGGTTAGGGTTAGGGTTAGTGTTAGGTTTAGGGTTAGGGTTATGGTAAGGGTAAGGGTTAGGTTTAGGTTTAAGGTTAGTTTTAGGGTTAGGGTTAGGGTTAGAGTTAAGGTTAGGGTTAGGGTTAGGGTTAGGGTAAGGGTAAGGGTTAGGGTTAGGTTTAGGGTTAGGGTTAGTGTAAGGGTAGGGGTAAGGGTTAGGGTTAAGGTTAGGTTTAGGGTTAGGGATAGGGTTAGTGTTAGCGTTAGGGTTAGGGTTAGGGTTAGGGTTATGTTTAGGGTTACGGTTAGGGTTCTGGTTAGGGTTAGGTTAAGGGTATGTGTTTGGGTTAGGGTTAGGGTTAAGGTTAGTATTAGGGTTAGCATTAGGGTAAGGGTAAGGGTTAGGGTTAGGATTAGGGTTAAGATAAGGGTAAGGGTAAGGGATAGGGTTTGGTTTAGGGTTAGGGTTAGGTTTAGGATTAGGGTAAGGATAAGTGGTAGAGTTAGGTTTAGGGTTAGGGTTTGGGTAAGGGTAAGGGTTAGGTTTAGAGTTAGGGTTAGTGTTAGGTTTAGGGTTAGGTTTACGGTAAGGGTAAGGGTTAGGGATAGGGTTAAGTTTAGGGTTAAGGTTAGGGTTAGGATTAGGGTTAGGGTTAGGGCTAGGTTACGTTTAGGGTTAGGGTTAGCGTTAGGGTAAGTGTAAGGGTTAGGGTTAGTATTAGGGTTATGGTTAGGGTAAGGGTTAGGGTTAGGGTTAGGGTTAGGGTTAGAGTGAGGGTTAGGGTAAGAGTTAGGGTTATGGTTATGGTTAGGGTTGGGGTAAGGGTAAGCATCTGGGTTAGGGTTAGGGTTATGGTTAGGATAAGTGTAAGGGTTAGGGTTAGCGTTAGGGTTACGGGTTAGGGTTAGGGTTAGGGTTAGGGTTAGGTTAAGGGTTAGGGTAAAGGTAATGATTAGGGTTAGGTTTAGGGTTAGGGTTAGGGTTAGGGTTAGGGTTAGAGTTAAGGTTAGGTTTTGAGTAAGGGTTAGGGTTAGGTTTAGCGTTGGGGTTAAGGTTAGGGTGAGTTAGGATAAGGGTAAGGGTTAGGGTTAGGGTTAGGTTTAGGGTAAGGTTTAGGGTTAGGTTTAGGGTAAGGGTAAGTTTTAGGGTTATGGTTAGGGTTAGGGTTAGGTTCAGAGTAAGGGAAAGGGTTAGGGTTAGGGTTAGGTTTAGGTTTAGGGTAAGTGTAAGAGTTAGGGTTATTGTTAAGTTTAGGTTTAGGGTAAGGTTTAGGGTTAAGGTTAGGGTTAGGTCAGGGGTTAGGGTAAGGGTAAGTGTTAGGGTTAGGGTTAGGGTTAGGATAAGTGTAAGGGTTAGGTTTAGGGTAAGTGTTAGCGTTAGGGGTTAGGGTTAGGCTTAGGGTTAGGTTTGGGTTTAGGGTTACGTAAGTGTTAGGGTTAGGGTTAGGGTTAGTGTTAGGTTTAGGGTTGGGGTTAGGGTTAGGTTTAGGGTTATGGTTAGGGTAATGGTAAGGTTTAGGGTGAGGGTTAGGGTTCGGTTTAGGGTTAGGGTTAGGGTAAGGGTAAGGGTTAGGTTTAGGCTTAGGGTTAGGGTTAAGGTTAGGGTTAGGGTTAGGGCAAGAGTTTGGGTTAGAGTTTGGGTTTGGGTTAGGGTTAGGGTCCCGGGTTAGGGTTAGGGTTAGGGTTAGAGTTAGATTTAGGGTTAGGGTTATGGTAACGGTAAGGATTAGGGTTAGGGTTAGTTATAGGTTTAGGGTTAGGGTTAGGGTAAGGGTATGGGTTAGGGATAGGATTATGGTTAGGGTTAAGGTTAGGTTTAGGATTAAGGTTAGGGTTAGTGTTAGGTTTAGCTTTCTGGTTAGTGTAAGGGTTAGGGTTAGGTTTAGGGTTAAGTTTAGGGTCAGGGTTAGGGTTAAGGTAAGGGTTGGGGTTAGGGTTAGGGGAAGGGTTAGGGTTAGGGTTAGGGTTAGGCTTAGAATTAGGGTTAGGTTTAGGGTAAGGGTTAGGTGTAGTGTTAGTTTTAGGGTTAAGTTTGGGGTAAGGGTTAGCGTTAGGGTAAGGGTAAGAGTTAGGGCTAGGGTTAAGTTAAGGGTAAGGGTTAGGTTTAGTGTTAGGGTTATGGTTAGGGTAAGGCTTAGGGTTAGGTTTACTCTAAGGGTACGGTTTAGGGTTAGGGTTGGGGTTAGGGTTAGGGTTATGGTAAAGATAAGGGTTAGGGTTAGGGTTAGGGTTATGTTTAGGATTAGGGTAAGGGTAAGGGTTAGGGTTAGAGTTAGGGTTAGGATAAGGGTTAGGGTTATGTTTAAGATTAGGGTTAGGGTAAGGGTAATTGTTAGAGTTAGGGTTAGGGTAAGGGTTAGGATAAGGGTAAGGGATAGGGTTAGGTTTAGGGTTAGTTTTAGCTTAAGGTTAGGGTAAAGGTAATGGTTAGGGTTAGGGTTAGGGTTAGGGTTAGGTTTAGGGTTAGGGTTAGGGTAAGGGTAAGGGTTAGGAATAGGGTTAGGGTTAGGGTTAAGGTTAGGGTTAGGGTTAGGGTTAGGGTTAGGTTTAGGGTTAGAGTTAGGGTAAGGGTAAGGTTTAGGGTTAGGTTTAGGGTTTGCGTTACGGTTAAGGTTAGGGTTAGGGTTAGGGTTAGGGTTTGGTTAATGGTTAGGTTAGGTTTAGGGTAAGGGTTAGGGTTAGGGTTCGGGTTAGGGTAAGGGTTAGGTTTAGGTGTTAGGGGTCGTGTTAGGTTTAGGGTTAGGGTTAGGGTTAGTGTTAAGTTTAGGGTTAGGGTAAGGGTAAGTGTTATAGTTAGGGTTAGCGTTAGGCTTAGGTTAGGGTTAGGGTAAGGGTAAAGATTAGTGTTAGGGTTAGGGTTAGGTTTAGAGTTGGGTTTAAGTTTAGGGTTACGGTTAGGGTAAGGGTAAGGTTTAGGGTTAGGGTTAGGTTTAGGGTTAGGGTAAGGGTTAGGGTTAGGATAAGGGTTAGGGTTAGGGTTAGGGTTAGTATAAGGGTTAGGGTTAGGGTTAAGGTTAGAGTAAGGGTAAGGGTTAGGGTTAGAGGTTAGGGTTACTGTTAGTGTTAGATTAAGGGTTAGGGTTAGCGTTGCAGTTATTGTTAGGGTTAGGTTAAGGGTTAGGGTTAGGGTTAGGTTTAGGGTTAGGGTTAGGGTAAGGGTAAGGGTTAGGGTTAATGTTAGGTTTAGGGTTAGGGATAGGGTTAGGGTTAGCGTTAGGGTAAGGGTAAGGGTTAGGGTTAGTGTTAGGGTTAAGGTTAGCGTTAGGGTTAGGGTTAGAGTTAGGGTTATGTTTAGGGTTACGGTTAGGGTTAGGGTTAGGGTGAGGTTAAGGGTATGTGTTTGGGTTAGGGTTAGGGTTAAGGGTAGTATTAGGGTTAGCGTTAGGGTAAGGGTAAGGGTTAGGGTTAGGATTAAGTTTAAGATAAGGGTAAGGGTAAGGGATAGGGTTTGGTTTAGGGTTACGGTTAGGTTTAGGATTAGGGTTAAGGTAAGAGTTAGAGTTAGGGTTAGGGTTAGTGTTAGGATAAGGGTAAGGGTTATGGTTAGGGTTAGGGTTCAGGAATAGGGTTAGGTTTATGGTTAGAGTTAGGTTTAGGGTTAGGGTTTGGGTAAGGGTAAGGGTTAGGTTTAGGGTTAGGGTTAGTGTTAGGTTTAGGGTTAGGGTTACGGTAAGAGTAAGGGTTAGGGATAGGGTTAAGTTTAGGGTTAAGATTAGGGTTAGGATTAGGGTTAGGGTTAGGGCTAGGTTAAGTTTAGGGTTAGGGTTACGGTTAGGGTAAGGATTAGGGTTAGGGTTAGGGTTAGGGTTAGGGTTAGGTTTAGGGTTAGGGTTAGGGTAAGGGTAAAGTTTAGGGTTAGGTTTAGGGTTTGTGTAACGGTTAAGGTTAGGGTTAGGGTTAGGGTTAGGGTTTGGTAAGGGTTAGGTTAGGTTTAGGGTAAGGGTTAGGGTTAGGGTTCGGGTTAGGTTAAGGGTTAGGTTTAGGGTTACGGTTATGGTTAAGGTTAGGTTTAGGGTTAGGGTTAGGGTTAGGTAAGGGTTAGGTTAGGTTTAGGGTAAGGGTTAGGTTTAGGGTTAGGGTGAGATTAAGTGTTAGGTTTAGGGTTACGGTTATGGTTAAGGTTAGGTTTAGGGTTAGAGTAAGGGTAAGGGTTAGGGTTAGGGTGAGGGTTAGGGTTAGGGTAAGTGTTAGGGTTAGGTTTAGGTTTAGGGTTAAGGTTAGGGGAAGGATAAGGGTTCGGGTTCAGTTAGTGTTAGGGTTAGCGTTAGGGTAAGGGTAAGTGTTAGGGTTAGGGTTAGGATTAAGGTAAAAGTAAGGGTTAGGGTTAGGGTTAAGGTTAGGTTTAGGGTAAGGGTTATGGATAGGGTTACGGGTAGCGAAAGGGTAAGGTTTAGGGTTAGATTTAGGGTTAGTTTAGGGTAAGGGTAAGGGTTAGGGTTAGGGTTAGAGGTAGGTTTAGGTTTAGGTTTAGGTTTAGGATTAGGGTAAGGGTAAGGTTTAGTGTTAGGATTAGGTTTAAGTTTAGGGTAAGGTTTAGGGTTAGGGTTAGGGATAGGTTTAGGTTTAGGGTTAGGGTAAGAGTAAGGTTTAGGGTTAGGGTTAGGTTTAGGGGTGGGGGTAAGGTTAGGTTTAGGGTTAGGTTTAGGGATAGGGTTAGGGTAAGGGTTAGGGTTAGGGTTAGGATTAGGGTAAGGGTAAGGTTTCGGGTTAGGGTTAGGGTTAGGGTTATGTTTAGGGTTAAGGTTAGGGTTAGGGTTAGGGTTAGGGTAAGGGTATGTGTTAGGTTAGGGTTAGGGTTAAGGTTAGGGTTAGGGTTAGCGTTAGGTTAGGGTTAGGGTTAGGGTTAGGGTTAGAGTTAGGGTAAGGGTAAGTTTTAGGGTTAGGGTTAGGGTTAGGGTTAGGGTCAGGGTTACGGTTAGGTTTAGCTTTGGGGTTAAGGTTAGGGTTAGGGTTAGGGTAAGGGTAAGGCTTAGGGATAGGGTTAGGGTTTGGGTAAGTGTTAGGTTTAGGGTTAGGGTTAGGGTTAAGGTTAGGGTAAGGGTTAGGGTTAGGGTTATGGTTAGGTGTTTGTGTTAAGGTTAGGGTTAGGGTTAGGATAAGGTTAAGGGTTAGGGTTAGGTTTTGGGTAAGTTTTAGGGTTAGGGTTAGGGTTAAGGTTAGGGTAAGGATTAGGGTTAGGGTTATGGTTAGGTGTTAGGGTTAAGGTTAGGATTAGGGTTAAGTTTAGGGTTAGGTTTAGGGTAAGGGTAAGGGTTAGGTTAGGGATAGGGTTAGGGTTCGGTTTAGGTTTAGGGTTAGGGTTAGATTAAGTGTTAGGTTTACGGTTAGGGTTATGGTTAAGGTTAGGTTTAGGGTTAGGGTAAGGGTAAGGGTTAGGGTTAGGGTGAGGGTTAGGGTTAGGGAAAGTGTTAGGGTTAGGTTTAGGTTTAGGGTTAAGCTTAGGGGAAGGATAAGGGTTAGGGTTCAGTTAGGGTTAGGGTTAGCGTTAGGGTAAGGGTAAGTGTTAGGGTTAGGGTTAGGGTTAAGGTAAAAGTAAGGGTTAGGGTTAGGGTTAAGGTTAGGTTTAGGGTAAGGGTTATGGATAGGGTTACGGTTAGCCAAAGGGTAATGTTTAGGGTTAGATTTAGGGTTAGTTTAGGGTAAGGGTAAGGGTTAGGGTTAGGGTTAGAGGTAGGTTTAGGCTTAGGTTTAGGATTAGGGTAAGGGAAAGGTTTAGTGTTAGGATTAGGTTTAGGTTTAGGGTAAGGGTTAGGGTTAGGGTTAGGGTTAGGTTTAGGGTTAGGGTTAGGGTAAGAGTAAGGTTTAGGGTTAGGGTTAGTTTTAGGGGTGGGGGTAAGTTTAGGGTTAGGGTTAGGGTTAGGGTGAGGGTAAGGGTAAGGGTTAGGGTTAGGGTTAGGGTTAGAGTAAGGGTTAGGGTTAGGATTAGGGTTACGGTTACGGTTTGGTTTATGTTTACGGTTAGGGTTAGGGTTAGGGTTAAGGTAAGTGTATGTGTTAGGGTTAGGTTTAGGTTTAGGGTTAGGGTAAGGTAAAGGTAAGGGTTAGGGTTAAGGTTAGGTTTAGGGTTAGGTTTAGGGTTAGGGTTAGGGTAAGTGTTAGGGTTAGGGTTAGGATTAGGGTAAGGGTTAGGTTTCGGGTTAGGGTTAGGGTTAGGGTTAGGGTTAGGGTTAGGGTTAGGCTAAGGGTAGGTGTTAGGTTAGGGTTAGGGTTAAGGTTAGGGTTAGGATTAGCGTTAGGGCAAGGGTAAGAGTTAGGGTTAGGATTAGGGTTAAGATAAGGGTAAGTGTTAGGGTTATGGTTAGGGTTATGGTTAAGATAAGGTTTAGGGTTAGTTTTCAGGTAAGGGTAAGAGTTAGGGTTACGGTTAGGGTTAGGGTAAGGGTAAGGGTAAGGGTTAGGGTTAAATTTAAGTTTAGGGTTAGGGATAGGGTTAGGGTTAGCGTTAGGGTAAGGGTAAGGGTTAGGGTTAGGGTTAAGATAAGGGTAAGGTGTAGGGTTAGTGTTAGGGTTAAGGTTAGCGTTAGGGTTAGGGTTAGGGTTAGAGTTAGGGTTATGTTTAGGGTTACGGTTAGGTTTAGGGTTAGGTTTAGGTTAAGGGTATGTGTTTGGTTTAGAGTTAGGGTTAAGGTTAGTATTAGGGTTATCGTTAGGGTAAGGGTAAGGGTTATGGTTAGGATTAAGGTTAGAGTTAGGGTAAGGTTTAGGGTTAGAGGTTAGGGTTACTGTTAGGGTTAGATTAAGGGTTAGGGTTAGCCTTAGGTTTATTGTTACGGTTAGGTTAAGGGTTAGGGTTAGGGTTAGGGTTAGGATAACGGTTAGGGTTAGGGTTAGAGTTAGGGTAATGGTAAGTTTTAGGGTTAGGGTTAGGTTTAGGGTTAGGGTCAGGGTTACGGTTAGGTTTAGCGTTGGGGTTAAGCTTAGGGTTAAGGTTAGGGTAAGGGTAAGTTTAAAGGTTAGGGTTAGGGTTTGGGTAAGTGTTAGGGTTAGGGTTAGGTTTAAGGTTAGGGCAAGGGTTAGGGTTAGGGTTATGGTTAGGTGTTAGGGTTAAGGTTAGGGTTAGGGTTAAGTTTAGGGTTAGGTTTAGGGTAAGGGTAAGGGTTAGGGTTAGGGATAGGTTTAGGGTTCGGTTTAGGTTTAGGGTTAGGGTTAGATTAAGTGTTAGGTTTAGGGTTAGGGTTATGGTTAAGGTTAGGTTTAGGGTTAGGGTAAGGGTAAGGGTTAGGGTTAGGGTGAGGGTTAGGGTAAGGGTAAGTCTTAGGGTTAGGTTTAGGGTTAGGGCTAAGGTTAGGGTAAGGATAAGGGTTAGGGTTAAGTTAGGGTTAGGGTTAGCGTTAGGGTAAGGGTAAGTGTTAGGGTTAGGGTTAGGTTTAAGGTAAAAGTAAGGGTTAGGTTTTGGGTTAAGGTTAGGTTTAGGGTAAGGGTTATGGATAGGGTTAGTGTTAGCGAAAGGGTAAGATTTAAGGTTAGATTTAGGGTTAGCTTTATGGTAAGGGTAAGGGTACGGTTTAGGGTTAGAGGTAGGTTTAGGTTTAGGTTTAGGGTTAGGGTAAGGGTAAGGGTTAGGGTTAAGATTACGGTTAGGTTTAGGGTTTGGGTTAGGATTAGGGTAAGGGTAAGGTGTAGTGTTAGGATTAGGTATAGGTTTAGGGTAAGGGTTAGGGTTAGGGTTAGGGTTAGGTTTAGGGTTAGGGTTAGGGTAAGAGTAAGGTTTAGGGTTAGGGTTAGGTTTAGGGGTGGGGGTAAGGTTAGGGAAAGGGTTAGGGTTAGGGTGAGGGTAAGGGTAAGGGTTAGGGTTAGGGTTAGGGTTAGAGTAAGGGTTAGGGATAGGGTTAGGGTTACGGTTACGGTTAGGTTTATGGTTACGGTTAGGGTTAGGGTTAGGGTTAGGGTAAGGGTATGTGTTAGGGTTAGGTTTAGGGTTAGGGTTAGGGTAAGGTAAAGGTAAGGGTTAGGGTTAAGGTTAGGTTTAGGGTTAGGTTTAGGGTTAGGGTTAGGGTAAGGGTTAGGGTTAGGTTTAGGATTAGGGTAAGGGTTAGGTTTCGGGTTAGGGTTAGGGTTAGGGTTAGGGTTAGGGTTAGGTTAAGGGTATGTGTTAGGTTAGGGTTAGGGTTAAGGTTAGGGTTAGGGTTAGCGTTAGGGTAAGGGTAAGTGTTAGGGTTAGGATTAGGGTTAAGATAAGGGTAAGTGTTAGGGTTATGGTTAGTGTTATGGTTAAGGTAAGGTTTAGGGTTAGGTTTCAGGTAAGGGTAAGAGTTAGGGTTACGGTTAGGGTTAGGGTAAGGGTAAGGGTTAGGGTTAGGTTTAGGGTTAGGGTTAGGTTTAGGGTTAGCGTAAGGGTAAGGGTTAGGGTTACAGTTAGGGTTAGGGTAGTGTAAGGGTTAGGGTTAGGTTTAGGTTTAGGGTTAGGGTAAGGATAAGTGTTAGTGTTAGGGGTAGGGTTAGGGTTAGTGTTAGGATAAAGGTAAGGGTTAGGGTTAGGTTTAGGGTTAGGGTTCGGGGTTAGGGTTAGGGTTAGGGTTAGAGTTAGGGGTAGGGTTAGGGTTAGGTTTAGGGTTAGGGTTAGGGTAAGGGGAAGGTTTAGGGTTAGGGTTAGCGTTAAGTTTAGGGTTAGGGTTAGGGTTAGGGTAAGGTTTAGGGTTAGGGTTAGGGTAAGGGTTAGTGTTAGGGTTAGGGTTAGGGTAAGGGTAAGGGTTAGGGTTATGGTTACTTTTAGGGTTAAGTTTAGGGTTATGGTTATGGTTAGGGTTAGGGTTATGGTTAGGGTAAGGGTAAGGGTTAGGGTTAAAGTTAGGTTTAGGGTTAGGGATAGGGTTAGGGTTAGCGTTAGGGTAAGGGTAAGGGTTAGGGTTAAGATTAGGGTAAGGGTAAGGGTTAGGGTTAGTGTTAGGGTTAAGTTTAGCGTTAGGGTAATGGTTAGAGTTAGGGTTATCTTTAGGGTTATGGTTAGGGTTAGGGTTAGGGTTAGGGTTAGGTTAAGGGTATGTGTTTTGGTTAGGGTTAGTGTTAAGGTTAGTATTAGGGTTAGCGTTAGGGTAAGGGTAAGGGTTAGGGTTAGGATTAAGTTTAAGATAAGGGTAAGGGTAAGGGATAGGGTTTGGTTTAGGGTTAGGGTTAGGTTTAGGATTAGGGTAAGGGTAAGTGTTAGACTTAGGGTTAGTGTTAGGATAAGGGTAAGGGTTAGGGTTAGGGTTAGGGTTCAGGAATAGGTTAGGGTTAGGGTTAGAGTTAGGTTTAGGGTTAGGTTTTGGGTAAGGGTAAGGGTTAGGTTTAGGGTAAGGTTTAGTGTTAGGTTTAGGTTAGGGTTACGGTAAGGATAAGGGTTAGGGATAGGGTTAAGTTTAGG